>NW_025766381.1:600000-790000 GCF_003918875.1 Haliotis rubra | reverse complement strand
GAACACAGACCGTGTCATATCAAAAACGTTAAATGGTGGGACTTGTTGTTACCCTGTCCGGCATCACAGGGGATAAACATGGTCAGCTACGCTTGGCGTGAGCATACTTTGTCTGAGTAGCGTATGCAGTAGGGCTGGGATGGGTATCCATCCACGAGCGTTCGTACGTGCGTGAGTGCGTGCGTGTGTGTCCGTCCGCGTGTGAGTGAGATAATATTTAACGTCACATCGGCAATATTACAGCCATATCGTGACGAGAACAATTTAATTTATATCAACATTCAAATCAATAAATTGAGAACATAAAAATCTGCCATTGAAGGACAGTAAAACTACGCGAGTATCACAGCTCTTAATCTAAAACTAGTACACTATCATAAAAAGATATCACTATAGACAACGATACAATTTAAAAACGGGCTATAGATCACCAGCAACTGATCGGCCGCGTGTGAGTGCTTGTGAGCGGACTAATGCCGGTTTCCTAATACCAAACCACTAGTACTGAGGCAACATGCTGCCCTTAGACATGACAACCCCGCTCAGAAACAGTATACTGACTCTTAACAGACCAGTCTTTCTTATCTTCGATGTCCCAGTGCCAGGTAGGGTATCAACAAGTCCCGTCTTCTAACATCTATTGGCATGACGCATTTTACTAATAATGTGGGCAACACGAAAACTGGGATGTTTCTAAGATCGACATTTTACAACGTCATGTAGATTGAATTTCCACTATGTGTGTTAAGGCTTTCCAAGTTTTTCTTGTGATATCAACTGCAACTTGTCTATTATTTTTTTCAAGGGACGGTGGGATAGCCTTACGGTTAAAGCGTCCGCGCGTCACGTTGAAGACCCGGGTTCATTTCTGGTGTCCCCCGCCGTGATATTGCTTGACGTACTTTGAAAACAGATTTATTTTTTACATATATTTGGTAGCATGCCCAAACATAAGATTTAGTTTTTTTTGTAGTTTGGCAGGAGACAATAAAAAGCGCCAATGTTGTCGTTAGTGTTCATGCGTCATACTTGAAAACATAATCGCGTGTAAGTACACATATTAATCAATACTGAATTATTGTTTGGAAAAGATCCAGAGAACTTTGAACTTCCAAAGTCCAATGCAATATCAACGCGTGTAAGACCATCCAGAACAAGGTTAAACAGCGATAAGAAAGATCAAACACAAAACCCTTAAGTCTTCTGTTGTCATGCTTGATAACTGGAGACTGTAACGCCCTGTGTGTAAGAATGACAAGAAATGTTTGATGTGAGAATACCAAATAACTTGCTTTAGTGCAAACAAACTGATTTGATCCGATGCGCACGAATAATTTTGTATAATTATAGCCAGTTGTACTGTAAGAATGGCCGATAGTGTATAGCTAATGAAGTCAGCTGTTCACCAAGACTGGCTAATGAAGACAGATGCAGTGTAAGAATGACCAATAGTACACATGTAATGAAGTCAGATGTTCAACAAGAATGGCCAGTTGTACACATGTAATGAAGTCAGATGTACTGTAAGTATGACCAATAGTACATGTGAGTGAGTGATTATAGTTTTACGCCGCACTCAGCAACATTCCAGCTATATGGCGGCGGCCTGTAAATAATCGAGTCTGGACCAGACAACCCAGTGATCAACAGCATGAGCATCAATCTGCGCAACTGGGAACCGATGACATGTGGCAACCAAGTCAGCGAGCCTGACCACCCCATCCCGTTAGTCGCCTCTTACGACAAGCATGGGTTACTGAAGATCAAAATTCTAACCCGAATCTACACGGGTCAATAGTACAGTAATGAAGTCAGATGTATTGCAAATTAAGATATACGCACAAATTATTACAAGAAAAGACATGGACAGGTTTAATTGCTTTTATTTAATGTACAAGCTAAACAAACAAAACTCGAGAGGGAATAATATCCTCATTAATATCCTGTCGTATTAGGAAAGTCATGATGAATATTATTAAATTTATGCATAATGTTAGATATATAGAAGCAGACACACACATCAACATGCAAGGTTCTGTTAGGTCAGTTCTTCGGCCAGGCAGTTAATGGAGACGGACAAGGTGGGAATATATGCTAAATTTCTCAGTTGCGAAACTTGCTTTGATTGTCACAAAGATTGCATGTGGATTTCCATGGACAACAGCTGTCAGACGTGTTCCAGAGGAAACCGAATTTGTAACGATGTCTCCACGTCCTTGCGTGGTCCCGATGGTTGTCTCATATTTAGCTGTCCTGTTGAAATCGTCAAATACTCTGGCCCAGTCTAACTCGATGACTCCCCTCACCACTGTCGCGGTGGGCTCGACACCTAAACCAAAAAAAGTATTATTAATACTCAGCTTATGAATATCATAATATACTTTATTTCAAAAGTTTAGACTCACTAGTGTAAATATAGCCGCTTACTTCAGGCAACTGTTCTAAACTAAATTTTGCAAAATATTCCATAGTGTTTAAAGATACTGTTTACACATGAACTGATGTATTGTAAAACAAATTCGTAACGTTGAAAAGATTATTGTCATGAGTTCAATGAATGACAAAAATCAGTGAAAATTAGCGAAATCTTAACAAAACGCAGTTGTTCACATGCATGATATTTGCTCATGCTTTTCAGCAATTTGATGCATGATCCTCGCGCAATTCATCTGCATAAGGTTTGATTTCACCAAGTTAGTGGAGAAATCAATCTTCGATGTAACCATATATACATCCGTGCATAAAATAAGCACCATCCTGTATTTTTACCAGTTAATTTTGTCTGAAATGAAATTCTAAATTCTTTCAAAAAATGTCCTTCATAATTTGATAGAGCAAGCATTTTACATTTCAAAAACGAAAATATCATTGAAATTACCATGTAATTTAATTAGGATAATTGCCTATATTCAAAACAGGTGTTTTTCTGTCCTAAAACAAGCTATCTTATTTTGAAAAGTGAAAGTAATAATTGATTGTTATCTGGCCTATAAATTCGTTATTTATTGTGAATAGATGAGAGTTTGTAAACTAAGATTTATGGAAAGCTACAGTCAAGCTAATAAAAAGTAAAATTTTAAAATGCATTAAAAGTTGCTCTTCAAACAAAACAAACAGATTTTAGTTGTAATGATCAGTATCCGGCAAGATGAAGTGTTTATTCAATACAATGAACTCAAAATTATAAAAGGAGGATTTATTCCAAAATCTTAGTAATGTGGCCTTTTTCAGTTATTGTCAGTTAGGAATCTGAATTGTTGGAAAAAGGTCTGAATCTTTGACATTCGGGTTCTTCCTCATTTTGCATATTTAAAGCTTATTTGATGTGTAAATGGCATCTTGGTATAAAACAGAATTGTTATTTTCTGTTAAAACTTACTTTAATTGTATAGTTTGAGCAGGAGAGGAATAGTGATGTTGGGTAAAAATTCAGTCCCATTACATTTTCATCAGCATATTTTTTCATAAAGAATAGAAAAGGTTATGGTATTTGTAAAACTGTCAATGGATAAAGCTTCTTTAACTATAGAGTGATTAAATTGATGGCTATACCCTAACTTTACTGTAGCATCACATCTTATTTTCAAACTAGGGTGGTGCTTAATTAATGCACGGATGTATATATACATAACATACAGTGATTGTTTTGAGTGAGACTAAACTTTTGAAAGGAAGTATACTTCCGATATTCATAATGTTTCAAACATTGCTACCAGTGACGTCAACTATCATCATGAGGTGAGGTGAAATTGGGTTTTACGTCGTGCTCATATGACGACGTGCATGCGTGTGTATGTGTATGTGCGCCTGCTTGTACTAGCCCAGACTGAAGCTGGTTTTATAGTGCTAGCCCACTGAGATACCATGCTGCAGTGAAGCATGAATACCCTACTCAGACACATTATACTGACTCCGAGCCGACCAGTCCTTGTTGTACCCATTAATGCCGAGCGCCAGGCAGGGACCAACAAATACCATATTTTAACGTCTTTTAGTATGACGCGGTCGGGGATCGAACCCGCAACCTTCCGCTCTCCAGGCGGACGCTCTAACCACTACACCACGGAGGCGATCAACTGTCATCATGACAATAACAATAAAATCACAGCCCTAATGATGACTTCAGATCCTGCTTCTCCGCTAGGATGTTGTACTGGTGGATTGTCTGGCCCAGACTCGATTAGTTACAAACCGCTGTCATATAGCTTGAATATTGCTGCGTGCATCGTTAAACAACAAACGAACCAACCAACATTGATAATCGAACAGCGTATTTATGCGTACCTGTGGTCTTAGGCGACCGACTGTCGACTGTTACGCTACTGTTGAGGACATTACTGTACTGGCCATGGTCATTCACAGCGCGGACCTGGATGTCATACATCTGTCCATCGTGTAGCCTCAACCCGTCAAGTGTCGCATAGGTCTTCATTCCGGTAGATACCCAGTTTGCCACTGGACTACCATGTTCGAGAAGACGACATTCATAGCTCCCAACCCACGGAGTGTTCGCATCCTGCCATGAAAACTCTACGCGGTCAGTGTATGCCTGGACGTTCGAAGGTGACGATCCTGAAGATATCTTATTGTCCACAAGGACCTTCAAGGAGCCTAGTGGGAGTGCAGGAGGGTGGTATGCAAGACGCAGATGTTCTGATCTGATGACTGTATCCATGTTGACATTGTTGATGCAGCGGGTCCATACGTAGAGAACAGTGTTGTGAGGAACGGGGATGTTCTTTAGTTCGCAGTGTGTCAAGTCCTGTGACTTCTCCCACTTGTGACCATCGTAGGACAGAGGATGTGTTCCTATGAACAGAAAATTGTTTAATTGTAAACTTGATAACTCCTTTTCAAGAATTGGTAGACGTCAACATGGTTATAACATCTGAATATTTTCAGAACGGGACAAAGAGTTCATTTCAAGTAGCCATTCGTATGCAGTTGAACGTATATAGTGCTTTACCCAGCAAGGCACTTGACCATTATTAGTGCATTATTAATGTAATGGATAATTGTACTGCGCACGAGTGAGTGTGTGAGTGAGTTTATTTTTACGCCGCACACAGCAATATTTCAGTTATATGGCGGTGGTCTGTAAATAATCGAGTCTGGACCAGACAATCCAGTGATCAACAGCATCGATCTGCGCAATTGGGAACCGATGACATGTGTCAACCAAGTCAGCGAGCCTGACCACCCGATCCCGTTAGTCGCCTTTTACGACAAGCATAGTCGCCTTTTATGACAAGCCTGGGTTGCTGAAGACCTATTCTACCCCGGATCCTCACGGGTCCGTACTGAGCACGAAGGTAGGTAACACATTACCATATGTACATAAACATGTGTTTATTCCACTTTCTGCATCTTCAACCCGCCAACGCATCATAAGAGAGGCAATGTTTTCCTTTTGATATGGGGCAGTTGCCTCTGAGTGGCTCATAACTGGCGGGGTGTGATCGATAGTGATTGGCTTGGATGTGAAGATGGTTCTGAGGCCAGCATTGTTCTCCGCCATCACTGTGACATGGACAGGGCTACCATGTGGCTCTTCCACCAGAATCATCTCATGGTTGCTGACAGACGTTGGGGACAAGGCACGGATCTGGTACCCTCCCTTGCTGGTTCCCGCTCCAAGCCACACACTTCTCGTGCCGCTTTCCTGATCTATTACCCTGGCACAAACGGCAACAACAGAGGGCCGGATTTGCCAAACTGTGATGCCATTTGTTGGATCGGTGTCGGCAAGGCTTTGACATTTTCCAAGGGTCACATTGAAGGTATGCGATGCATTCGTCCCCGTGATTGATATGGCTATGTTACTCAGGCCAGAATGCGATACCAGGAAGCTATGTGAAGCCTGTACTCCCGAAATTTGTTTCTCAAACATGGCTGGGATTTGAAGTTTCCCAACAGTGAATATCACACGTGACGTATGAATGTCCAAGTCGCCTGTCACTGTCATTTGGTAGAATGTATTCTCCTGCAGAGTTTCAGACACGCGAAGTTCGACAGCGTCGTTTTGACGTGATTGGTACTTATGCGCAGTGAACGCCACCTTCTTGTCAAAAAACGATGTGCACTTAAACGCCTTAGGGGCTGATGTGTCAATCAGTACACTTGGAGACTCAGCTGTGCTGCTGCGAAGCCCCGTGGCGTCAACTGCTCTGACTGCAATGCGATACCTCTTCTTTTCCTCCAATTTCAAATTGTCTATGTTGATTTCATTTTCCATTCCATGATATTTAAACATGGAGTCCAGGACTTGTTCTCCCTCCTTTACAACCGCAATTTCAAACCTCTGAACATAGGAGTGATAGTCTTCAAATCCATGCCAAGAAGCCTTCAGTGTTGTCTTGGATGACTGAAACTCAATATTCTTGTGGCGATCAGTGTTGAAGACTACACCAATTACAGGCGGTTCGTCATCGACTACAAAGCCATCTGACACTGCTGTTGTCTGCAGACCAGCCATGTTGGTTGCCCTGATGCTGACGTAGTATTTCGTACCACTTTCCATGAGTGAATTAATCGTATAGGACGTCTTCTTACCCATGGACGTTGGTTTGATAATGTCATCTCCTACAACACGAGAAAATAATACCGTTTATATTCATGACTGGTCCTCAAAATTAGTATCAGAATTTAAATTGTAGGGCACTGTTTACTTCCCATCACTACATGTAAGGGGAACAGCTGATATGAATTGTATACAAGTCTGTCAAAATTGAATATTTAATTAACGCTGTTCTGTGGGGTATTTAAACCATATCATGTATCAGCTTGGTATCGAAAGAAAAAAATGACATGTTTTTTCACAGAGACGATTGCGACAGACATTAACATTTGCTCTTGAGATATTTTGTACGGACCTTCTGGTGACGTCCCAAGCCACATTTCAAAGCCTTTCAATGACGTTTGCGTGTCATTGAATACTCCGTCCCAGCATGCTGCTATTGTTTGTCTAGTATCGAAAAATTCCATGTCCATTTTACAAGAACCATCGGAATCAAGTGGCGACTTAGCCCTCTGAATTGTAGGTGGTGTGTGGTCTACAAGGATACTATCAGACTGGAACACTGCAAACTTGCTGAAGTCATACCAGGCTTTGACGTAGACAATATATTCTGTACCATGATGCAAGGATTCTCCGTGAGGAAGGCAGTAAATCATCCTTGTACCCTTCCCTGTGTCCCGCCATACAGTTTTTAATGCATCTATCACAGTTGTGTCGCCTTTTTCCCCAATGCTCCACTGAAATCGAGTGATGTTTTTTAAAACCTGCGGCGACGTGGCCTCCCAGTGAGCAGTTAGACATGATGATGAACTGGTAACTGTGGCATCAGACTCTAGTCCAGGATGTACAACTATATCAGTACTCTTCCCTATTGGGGCGGTATCAGGACATTTCTGCTGAGAGGAAGTAAGTGAACAGTGCTGTCCTTGGACGCCACATGTGCAGTCGCCAGTGCAGTAATGAACTGCGCATCCGTGACGTTGGAGTTCCAACGTTCCCTTTGTGTGTTTGGTATCACTTGAAACAACGGATACGGTCACCTTTCCAATTCCACTTGATAGGCCAGCGGTATTTGTTGCTGAGATTGTTAGGATGATGTTTTCTCCAGTTTGGACATGATCACTCAGCGTTAAGGAAACTGTTTGTTCAGTGGAATTACTGTCATGCTTCATTTCCACGATCCCTTTCGACAACTCATCGCCATCATATTTTCGACTGGCAGAGATATGATAGGTCTGGATCCCAGACTCAGTGTCCACAAAGCCTACCCATTTCAGGTTTATTCGTGTCTTGGTTGCACCTTTGTCAACGACATTTTGCCATGCTATAGGGAATTTGAATCCTCCCAACTGTGGGGGCGTAGAATCTATAAGGATCGGATTACTCGTGGCTGTGGAGCAGAGACCTGCAGCATTACAGGCAGTGACAGTGGCAGTGTAGACATCGCCACTTCTCATCAGATTCCCTGCTTCAAAGAGGATGATGGTGGAATGCTGAGCGCCCAGGTGAATGCTTCCAACAGCAGATGACCCATCGTGATGAGTAGACAGTGACACCAGGTGTCTTTCAACGGGACTATCAGCATCTGTGAACTTCCAGTGAAGATGAAGCATGGAGTTCTCCCACTGTACATTCACAGCAGACATGTTTCTAGAGTAGGGTGATGTGAACGATGGTTTCACAGTTGCTACTGGAGGGGATGCATCCACGATGAAGCTGTCTGAAGTGGATGTGGCCACTAGACCTGCTGGGTTTGTAGCATTGACAGTAACATAAAGGGGATGACCAGATGGCAACTTGAGACCAGTTTTAAGAACTGAGTCAGAAAGAAGATTGCTGGTACTTGGAAGGACATCACATTTCCCAGCCGTTGTTCCTACACACCAGTCGAAGTGGTTGATCCCCGTCTCTGGGTCTTCAAATCCAAACCATCGAGCAGTAAGAGAGGAGCTGAAATAGTAATAACACATAAAAACTGTAAGATCGATTCCGGGCATATTTAAATATCTAAGGGCACAGGGTATGAATAAAGTCAACGATACTACAGTCGAGCACCGTTGTCTCGATATTCATGGGACCAAGAAAAAAATAGAGTTATCTAAACTTCGAGACATCCGACCAGGGCATATCATCACATATCACTATGAAAGAAAACAAAACGCTTCTCGGTATGTTTGGATTCGAAACTATAATCCGTTATCAGTAGTGTTTATTCGTAACAGTGAGTACTTCCTGATTAATTCCTTCTTAATTAATCCTAATTAAATAACAAACAAGTGACACCTTCAACTCATTTAGCCCTAATTAGTTTACACTACCGCATCCCTTTGATTCATGCCGCACCGTGTGTAAACGTGTGGAAACAACCTCAGTTCAGAGGGATACTTGCCCATGATAGGTAGGTGAATATCGAGTTTCTTTGCAAATATCGAGTTAAAAGTGTAATTTTTCTTCTTGGGACCATCACATGATATCGAGATATCCGAAATATCGAGACATCCGTATCGAGTTAAAAGAGCTTGAATAATGATAAATTATGAAGGATTTTGCCGGGACCGAAATGTTACATCGAGACAACCGAGATATCGAGTTATCAGAGACAACGATGCTCGACTGAATTTATTACTAATCCAGGTCAAACACTACGATTAGTAACGTCAAAATATACACCTCAAAGTTTGCTAAGGATCATCACGTCAACTTGGGTGCATATGTTAGAATAGACAATATTACGTGAAACATAGTTTACTGAACAATATGTGTGATGTCATCCCTGTGCCACACAATGCCAACAACAAACACGTGGCCAATAATCAGATAGTCAGATCACCGCCAGCATCTGCTCTAAAGTAAAACGTTAAAAATCCCGTTGTGAATTTCAGAAAACAAATTAGTATAAATATTATTCGGATCAAAATGTTACTACAACATGAAATACAGCCTTACCACACGGTTATATACCTTACCAGTGTTTATAGATGTCAACTTCTCATAATACAGAAGTTCACATCCATCCTTATATGTATCACTTCTAAGAGTGAGTGAGTGAGTGAGTTAATCTTTAACGTCACATCGGCAATATTTCAGCCATACAGTGACGAGAACAATTAATGAATATATCATTTATCAATAAAATTAGAAAATAGAACCTGTTGACGAAGAACAGTAAAACTACTAGTGTATCACAGATATCCATTTAAAACTAGTAATTAAATCTAAAACATGTTAATTAGAAATGACAAGACAATGTAAAAACAGGCTATAGATTGCCAACTACAGAAGGTAGATGACCTTACTAGGGACCATAGGGACTTACAGTACATTTGCTTCCTGCATCACTTATAAGACCATTCAAAGACCCCCAACATAAACACAAGATTGCCATAACGATTTGACAACGTGAAATCATTAGGTTGTAAGCATTTAATATCAATATCATGCATAACTACAAAATATTGAATATAATTACGCATGTCCGTGGTATTTATGGTGTTGTCCATCATGTCCCACAAAGACCACGCCAGGAATTGGAGGCGAGTTGTCCAGGATGATCCCATCTGATGCAGACTTAGAACAGAGACCTGCATGGTTGCAAGCCTCAACATTGCAGTAGAGCTTAACCCCGACGGGCAAGTTTCCAGTCCATGATATTTCTACAAACGACAAGACAATATAAAAATATTTTGTCATCTCGCAAACTCGCTGTACTTGCTTTTACATAGAGGGACATATTGAGAGTGTTATCTGTGTTATCTATACTTCTTCTCAGTTTACGTTGATGAGGTTTCACGCCATACAACTGTGAACTATCTTCACTGTCAAAAACAGTAATTGGGTCTGGGCTTTAAAGTTTGCGGCATGGAAAGAGTAGAACTTTTATATATTATGCTAGTAGACATTGCAAAATCAGGCCTTTGTTCAGCAGTATATATTCCAGTGCGTGTATTATATGTGTCCAGAGTGCATGCTAACAAGGGGAGAATCTAATATATACCTGATCCCAGACCAGCATGAGTTATGGTCTTAACATCATCCAGATGAGGCTGGGTCCCGAGACTCACATAGAAGGATGCGAGTCCAGAATGGGGATCATCGAATCCGGACCAGTGACACGAGTACCTGTCTGTGTTAATCTGGTAGTCTAGTTCATCCTGCAACTCACCAAGAACAAAGCAAATATTAAGGTGAAGTTACAGGAACTAATAACGATGTATAGACGCTCTGTGGCAAATATAGTTTGCTTTACTTTGTTGCTTAACGCAATTCTCGGCAATACTCCAGCTATATGGCTGCGGTTTGTAAATAATCGAGTCTGGACCAGACAATCCAGTAATCAACATAACGAGCATCGATCTACGCAAATAGGATAAGTCGACCAAGTCGTTGAGGCTGACCAATTTGAACCCGTCTGTCAGCATGTGTTGCTGAAGACCAATTCTAACCCGGATCTTCACGAGTCACATTTATGCTGTCGCTCACCTGCTTTCCAACATCTGTAACAACACCTTGTGTAGGAGGCGATGTGTCCACAGTGAAGGGATTGGAAACCGCCATGGAAGTCAGGCCAGCTCTGTTTGTACACTGAAAATACATATCTCATACAATTGCAACACAAATTTTATGTGTTCCCCATTAAATTTTAGTACTAAGGACAGCTGATATTTGTGTCGACCCTACCGATAGGGCTATGGATAATCAAGGTGGAACCATGAAGATTGGTTGTACCATTATTCTAGCAAAATACTCATGGCCATCTATAAATCCATTGATGTTGATGTCTGCAAAGGTCCCCGTATATTCCGTGAAGGGCGACAGTGTTCCAGTGATGGTCGACCCTATGGCCAGGGATGTTGAAAGGATGCCAGACTCGGGATCTTCGAATCCCGTCCAATGAACGGTCAGCCTGTCAGATGACACCATGCTATGACTGCCTAGTCTGTTACCAGTGAAGATGTCTCCAGTTTTAGGTGGTGTAACGTCAACCATAACAGCGTCTGAAGTAGCCGATGTTGAGTGTCCAAGTCGATCAAAAGCTGAAATAACAACCAAAATATAGGAATTATTTGCTTTTCCAGCCCCAGGTTTTGCAAATCCATCACAGCGTATTGCACCCGCAAACCACACACTGTGAATATTTGGAGTAAATGTTTGTTACCTGATGTCACACCAGTTCTCCTGCTATTAACAACTAAACACACAACACAATACCATTGCTTTGTCTTTAAAGGGTACTTTCCAAGCCCAAATAATAAATTGGACTTACCTTTCACTGTAACGTAGAAGGTTTGACCAGTTGTCAATGTGACATTTGGTACATGGACGTTGTGTGCAAGCCCAACATTGGTGAACGATTGAACATCTTGACTTTCTGGATAGGTACCTGTAAACACATGTAAGTTAGAAACACTGTTGATACATTTAGAATGTATGGGAATATGAAATATTATCTATATCAAGCTCGAAACACCATCAGACAATAATCAGAGTGTGAGTTTCGTCTCTGTGATTTATGTATATATTTCAAGACATGCCCAGTTTTGACATACGTACCTATGGCATAGGAATAATAGGCGATGCCCGAATCAGTCCCGACGAGATCCTGTGCTTGGTCACTAAAGCCTGACCAATCTGTCACCAAAACATCCATTTCTGTAAGATAACCATTTCGTAGGTTCAGTATCCGAACTTCACCTTGTTTAGGAGGAAGGTCATCAATGGTAACACCATTGCCACATGCTGATATTCCTGAGCCGTGTTGTGTGACAGGCGGGCTTTGCACACATATGTAATATTTCATACTGTCCATTAACTCCACATCGTTGAAAACAGCAATAGGTCCTTCAGTATTTACACTTGTGATGCATTTCTCATCAGCTGTACAGGTGCTTGGAATGAGGGGTTCTTTCATCAGGTACCAAGTGTTTATGCCCTTTAACCCACCCATCACACCAGCCAGTTTAACGTCAGATTCAGCGACATCAGTTTCAAATGAAGGAAGATTCCCAGTTTCCTGCCTGTCTATCATTTCTTCTATCTCCTGGATATCCTTCTGGTCAACTTCAACGAGTCTGTTCCCCTGTTTTCTTGCGTGATTCAGAGTTTGGCAGGACGTATCAGACAGCCCGGATGGACATGTGACTCGGACACATATGTTGATGGTACTGTGAGAATGAACATGGTCATCCAGACAGACATCAGACTGGAAACAAATGCAAACACATCCATCACATGACAATATCCCCATATGAGTTTAGAAAAAATAGTATTTAAAAGAAACACCGGATACAGAATATGAGTGTGTATATCTATTTACCTGTCCATTGGCGAGTGACTGGTCGGTTCTCCAGGATGTAAACGGATGGTGATGTTTATCTGAAGCAGCCCACTGGTAGATGACCCTCCCTGAATCTCCCGGGTCCTCTTCACAGTCAACACTATCAACATGAATGGCTACGTCGTGACAAGAGAACATAGTTCTATTGGTGAACGATGGCGTTATTGATACTTTTGGCAGTTCTGAGATAACTTTAACTCCATCTGAAGATTTCCATGGTAAACACACTGTGTCAAAACAGGGCCTTACAAACACGTGATACACCTGACCATGTTCTAGGGCCATATTCGTGAAGTCTGCATAGTCAGTGCCACTGTTTACTAAAGCAGTTGACAGGGTTTTATAACACTGTGTGTTCTTTGCACAGTGCATTCCTTCTTTCAGAGTAGCCTCGAAATGCGTTGTAAATTTCTTCCATGGGCCATCATAGTGCCAGTGAGATGACACTTTGTTCTTGGACAACGTGTAATTAATGTCCAGGGCGCACATGCGAATAGTTGAGTTGCTGATGTCATCTGCAGAATTGGTTACGTTGAAGTGAGGGTAATGTGTCAAAGGTACAAACTGATAGTTGGCCTGCTTCCTTCCATCAATGTTTATGCTTGACATGAAGAGAACATCTTTCGATGTTATTTGTCCATTTAAAGAATGTTGAAACTCAAATAAATAACTCTGACCAATATGGAGAGATGCAGCTGGCTTGTAAGATCCTTTTGTTTCTTGGACTAAACCAACACTGGCATCGTCACACGTTGTACCATCAAAGACTTCAAGTATGTATCTGTTATCAGTTGGTTTATCGATAATAATGAAACCATCAGATGAAGCATATGATGTTCCCCCAGAACAAACTGCCCTTACTGTGGCATAATACTTCACACGTGGCTTGAGACCTGTTGCAGTAACACATGCACTTGCGTTGTTTACACGTCTGAATGGACTGATGTCACTTTTGTTGGCAGCAGATCCTAGGGCCACTTCAAACTGTACATCTTTGTGATGGTGGAAGCCGTTCCACTTGACACAGGTCTGCTTTTGTGTCGAATGAAAGTCAACATCATCCTTCCCATCAACATCCATCGGGTCAATGTCATAGACTATGCCATGTCCTGGCGGGAATCTAGATGGTACTGTAATTCCCTCTGTTTTCACTACAGTGAAATGGCCAGCGGTATTGTACACATACAGTTCAAAGATAAATGGTTTGTTAAGCTCCGAGTCCATCTCTTTTAGCCTTTCGAGAGGATATCTGATACATCCAGCATGGCCATTGGCTTGACAAGCTTTTATGATGTGTTTTGGTGTCTGGAGTATAGGTGTCACATGCTGTCCATTATGAACTGAAATGAAACGTATCCATTGTGATTATTAAACGCTCCAAAATTTGGTTAAATGCAATAATGTGACAACTGGGCTATGGATAGGTCATATTAACATGGCCGATCATGGCCCTAGTTATTTCTTAAGATCCGTACTTCTCGAGTCGAGAGTTATTGCGTCAAGACGGATATCAATGACGAGCAAGTCAATGACCTTCCCTCTTATCGTATGAACTGACGTTGGTTCAAAATCTTGCTCAGGTTCACTTACATGAAAAGAAGATTCCAGAATATCTCTACAACTTTAAAATACCTCACTGTGAGGTTTGATTCAAAACAAGACAATTTCTCGAAATCGAATTTACTCAAATTATGTTAAGTTTTTACATGTGAGATATTAACACTCTTTGAATCAAATGCCATAATCGCTATGTACGTAAAGATTTTCTTACTAATTCTGTGAAGAACAGTAAATTGGGAATCCTGCTGTTCTGGATCTGTAAACGTATTCTTCTGCCATGGGATCATAACAAAATCGCCCTCAGATTTTGGTGTTATTTTCCCAGTGATAACAGGGGGTGTATTGTCAATCATGACCGGTCCAAATGTTACAAGTGAGTTCAATCCAGCCTTATTCACTACCTTCATAAATATGTAGAAAATGTTCTTCCCAGCAAACCCTGCATGGTTCAGTTTAAAGGAGTGGCGCCCTTTACTTGATGCATAGTTCAAGATGTCTGGGTCATGAAAGGTTGACTTATCAGTTCCATATCCTACTGAAAAATCCTTTAGTTGACTATCGTCCGCTGAACAGTTCCAGTGCAAGTCGATCTTGTCAGATGGAAGAAAGATAAGAGAATTAGTAATAAAATCAAGGGATCCGCAAAGACTATCGGCCAATTCTGTATCATTCAAAACATCATTGCTCTTCGGAAATATGTTAGCAAGAGTTGGCATTAACTTGGATTGGCACCTCTGTAAACATTTATGAGTCTTTGCAACTGGTCTAAGTGTCAGGTGTCTTGTGACAAGCCAGATATCGCCATCCACACATGCGATATGTTCCTGTGATGTTTGCGCCTTACTCAGGGACACATTGTAGAGGGTTGGAGAGGATATGTCCTTGGTGATCCCGTCGGAACAAGCAGGTTTTGAAGGACTGAATGCCTTATTGAACGCTATTACTGTTGTATAATATTTTGTCATCTCTTTCCGAATTGTTAATTTTGCGCCATTGATGCCTTCTGCAACAGTGACAGTGTCTGTGTTGTTCTTCATTTCATCTAGTGTCAGACACTTTGAGGCAAGGCTGACCAGGTAGTGGCTGATGCCACTCTCACGGTCAGTAAACCCTGCCCAGTTGACCAGGGCAGTATCCTCACTTGTGTAGTCTACATCAGGACCGTCCACTGCTCCTTCTTTAACGGTCCCTGCTTCGGGAGGAGAGGTGTCCACAAGGATGTCAAGGTGGTCGATGTTCTTCAGGCCTGCTCCGTTTGTTGCCGCGACTGTGAAGTAGACGGCTTGATTGTGTTGAACACCATTGACTTTGTTGGCCACAAGCTTATTTAGATTGACGATGTAGTTATGAAACTGACATTCTCCGACAGACGGGCAGTAGCAACTTGAAAGGGAGGCACATTCCTGCAAAAGAAATATCAACATATGATAACTGTAGAATAACAAGCCAGTTTTTCACATAATTATTCCGTATTTTACTCTGGGGACCTGAAGGAAATGACCTCCTGACTTTCCTAGACAGACCCGTGAAGATCCGGGGTAGAATAGGTCTTCAGCAACCCAGGCTTGTCACAAAAGGCGACTATGCTTGTCGTAAGAGGCGACTAACGGGATCGGGTGGTCAGGCTCGCTGACTTGGTTGACACATAGCATCGGTTCCCAATTGCGCAGATCGATGCTCATGCTGTTGATCACTGGATTGTCTGGTCCACACTCGATTATTTAAAGACCGCCACCGTATAGCTGGAATATTGCTGAGTGCGGAGTAAAACTAAACTCGCTCACTCACTCACTTTGACAGTGTGCGAGTGAGTGAGTTAAATGTAAAGTCACATCGGCAGTATTTCAGCCATATCGTGACAATGAAAGTTGTAAATATATAAATGAATAAAAACAAAGTTAGCAAATATACTTACCTGTCTGCAAAGGACAGTAAAACAACTAGATTGCCACAGAAAAAAATTTACAACTAGTAATGAACTCTAAAATATTTTAACTATAAATGGCCAAACAATATGAAAACTGAAGGCAGATCACCATACTGGGGACCATTGGGACTTACAGTACATTTGCTTCCTGCATGGACCCTAGCTGGACTTTGACAGACAGAAAGACAGACAGATTATGTTTCAGAAGAATCTGTTCTCTGAATGCACATTTATGACTGGCAATACCAGGCCATACGCAGAAGTACACATCGTTGACAACTATGTCGAGAAAGTAAATTATGTTAACAACACAGCATTACATTTTGAACTACATAGACAACATCCTACATTAAGAAAAATACAACCGGTTCGCATTATTAACCAATATAATGATTCGTTGTTACCGTTCCATTCAGTTTTTCTACAGGTAGCACGCCATGGCCAAGGTCTTGTGATGAATCTTTGGTGCCAAGGTACCACTCCACAGAAATGACACCACTGTGAGGATCCATAGCATCAAACTGCAGCGCCATCGTAGAAAGATCGGGGTTGTCATGGGCATAAACCTGCTTGTTTCCATCCTTCAATAGCCACATATTTGATACATCAGGACCAGTAGAATCAATGTGGACATGTACCATTTCCTGCAAAGAGTGGTTTACTATGTCCTTGGGTCTTATTGCGATATCATACGTTTGACCATCTTGCAAATGAGGGGAAATGCATAGAGACTGGTTGGTGAAGTGAGGGACCATTGCCCAGGTTGTCCTGGCGTGCTGGTCAATGGTGTAAGAATACATAAATTCAATGATGCCTTCGACATTTGGGGTCCCAGATACAGGTAGCGTCCCAGATGTTTGGTCGTAAGCAGGGGTCAGTCCTGTCTGGGGAGCGACTTTGTCCAACAGCTTGTTTGCCCTCATTTTGTCGTTGTAGTAACGGCCTTTCCAGTCAATGCAAATGTGTCCAAGGTTTGTCTGCCATTTGTAGCCCGATTTCTGTGTTGCTGACACAACCCGAAGTGGTTTAGAAGAAGCTTTCATTAATTTAGAAGAGCCGTCGTACAGTACTAATCGTCGGACGTATTGGATGTTTCCAGCCTTATCATGAACCTCCAGGACGACAGCATACAGGCCATATGTGTTAGGGAGGTGAAAAGATTTGTCCAACGTAAACGTTTTATACGTTAGATCCAGACCTTTCAGTGGCGTTTGTAAGACATCAATCACATGGCCTTTATTTACAGTGTTGAGAATCCGTAGTTTCATGTATTGCAGGCCAGATGCTGAATCGGACTTTCCACCGTGTGGCACTGGATCTGTCCAGCCAGAGGTTTTGACATTAATCACACCTACAAGAGGAGAATTCCATGGTGTGCATAAGTTCAAAAAAGACGTCGAAAACATTCATAGACATGGTCCAGGTTATGACAGCACAAATGTGACCTGAGACCTTATTCTCGAAACGTTCGAAGTTCGCAGTTCTAAGAATTCGTAACTTTGATCGTAGCCAATGTGTTAAGAATGGGCTTAAGAAGTTCGTAGGGATAAGAACGTTTCGAGAATAGCTAGCCTGGTCTTCAGCACCATATACTTGTCGTAAGGGGCAACGTACGGGCAACGTCAGGCTCGCTGGCTTGGTTTACATGGCATTGTAACGCAACTGTGTAAATCAATGCTCATGCTGTTGATCACTGATCCAGACTCGATATATCTACAGATTGCCGCCATGTGGCTGGATTATTGCTGTGTGCAGAGTTAAACAACAAACAAACAAATAAACAGTATTAATGTAAACCCTTAAATGGTCTTAATGATTATGTGACGCACCTGTACGCGTTATGCGTGCTGATAACTGCAATGCCTTGGATGAACAATGTGTTGTTCCTGTCTGGGAGCAGTGTACTGGTTTACCGCTGTCATACCGGAAACAGACATCTTTAAAGGATGCTAGTGAGGAGTAAATTTGGATTCCAAGGTGATGTTTGTCAAAGTTCTGATACCTGAAGTAGCCTCCTCCAGCAGCCCAAAAGTGTACACACAACCTGAATAACATGAACACGTATATGATAATATCACAATACGCAGGAATACGCTTTACACGTTGCAAATTGTAATAAAAGCATGTGTCTCTGAACACTGATATATCCAGGCTTCTCAAGAATAACAGAGGCGAAACGGGTTTAGATCATACGCAATCAAAGATTACAGAAATATCATGGACCCGTGAAGATCCTGGTTAGAATTGGTCTTGAGTATCCCATGCTTCTCGTAAGAGGCGACTAACGGGATCGGGTGGTCAGGCTCACTGACTTGCTTGACACATGTCATCGGTTCCCAATTGCACAGTTCGATTCTCATGTTGTTGATCACTGGATTGTCTGGTTCAGACTCGATTATTTACAGGCTGCCGCCATATAGCTGGAATATTGGCGTTCGGCGTAAAACTAAACTCACTCACCCATTCAGTAATATCAGTCAAGGTCACTTTTTCTATAAACAGACTGCCTCCGTGGTGAAGTGGTTAGAGCGTCCGCCCGGAGAGTGCAAGGTTACGGCCGCGTCATACCAAAAGCCGTTAAGACAGGGTACTTGTTGGTCTCTGCCTGGCGTTCGGCATTAATAGGTACAACAAGGACTGGTCGGCTCGGAGTCAGTATAAGGCGTCTGAGTGGGGTATTCATGCTTAACTGCGGCATGGTATCTCAACGAGCTGGCACTATAAAACCAGCTTAAGTCTTGGCTAGTACAAGCAACCGCACATACATACACACATATGCACGTCGTCATATGAGCGAGATATTCTCAAGTACGACGTTAAACCCCATCTGATCTCACCTCACCTCACCTAACTGATCCACCGACAGATATGTCTTGAGGGCTCAGGATGACATTGGTTTGACGTTCATACACGACCTTGACCATTGAGGAAGTGCAATGATAGTATGGCTTCATCCGAACCAGGACCAAAGTTACGCCCCCTCAGGAATGCCTATACTTCCAGGCCAAACTTTCACACTGTTTTCTCCTATGTTCATACCTGTCCCCATCATGGATTCCTGGCTGTACAGATACTGTTCGTTGACAAGTCAAAGAAGGAGACGGTGAAGTGTTTCCAAGTGCTTTTGAGCAGCCACTACCGCCGTGCAAAGAAACTGTGGACAGGCTAGATGGGTGACCTGGATGAGAAGATATACAGATCAAAGCAGGGTTTATGACTAAATCGCATTATGATTAGGCATTATAACTGCCATAACCTTCTTCATGTAGATACATATACTGAGGGAAAAAAAATAAGGGATCACGTGAAAGCGCAAGCGTTCCTTTATTTTTTTCCAAGGTTCGCATAGCTTGTGAAGAAAGCGGAAAAAAATAACGGAACACGTGTGCTTTCATGTGATCTCTTATTTTTTTCCCCTTAGTATATGTGCCTATTAGTGTAAAAGTGAATGCAATGTTTTGTTCATGAAATATATTGCCTTAAACTTATGCTATACGTTCAATTAAATGCCCAACACAGCATATTTTTAAGACGGAAAACAGCAATTCATTTCTTTTCATCAAAGTGTTTATGGGTGCATTATCCAGATTCATTAGATGGCTTTGAAGTTGAAATATCGTGTACATGATAAATAGCTTGTACCAGTTACAGAAATCTTCGTCAATGTTGTCTTAGCAGCAACTATTCCGTATCCTTGCTGGTAGATGTAGTTTGGGGGATTTCTGACGTCAAGATTGTCTAACTTGGCACCAAACAGAAAGTATACAGAATTGGGTATCAGGTTGACGTATGTATCGGATTCTTGAAGACATCCAGTGTTGGAGCCGTGTGTTGAGTTCCTCACCCTCTTGTTTGCATCGGTCATACCAATGCGACACGTTAGAAGCTGGGGCTTCTGAGCAACTGGAAATAAGAAAATTGCTTCTTTATTTCTGAAACGCTACATGGCTATACATATGCATCGTTCTGGTATATTTCAAATTTACATACCCATATTTTATATGCTGAGACACATACGTCATCTGTCAATAGATTTAAATGTAAGAATATATGTTATTTGCGTATAACATCATGAAAATCCGTACTGAACATTATGTCATGTAAGAGGACGTTTAATATGACACGTATGTCATTCTTTATCGTGTTTATTAATGTCTGTCAAAATTATTTCAGTATTCTATTTGGAAAAGACTTAATCCTCCTCTTACATGTATGCCATTTTGTAATCTATATATAACTCCTGGGTCCCGATCCACTAAGAGTTCGTAACGTTACGACCTGTCGTAACTCTGTAGTTTACCATAGGCTTACGAATGGCATAGCGCCACGAACGCTTTGTGGATCGGGACCCTGATCCTTAACATTTTATATATTTAGGAAAAACTTATTCCTCTCACGATCACACTTTGTGTATCTGGCGCCTGCATCTCGCTTAACGAAGCCCTTCCGACATTTGCAGGACGTCCTCAATCTGGAGTCGGGGCAATCCCCAGGCCAACACCATTGGTTCTTCCACGAACACGTCACTGGCATGGAAAAGTTTTCCCAGAAGAATGTCAAAATCAACAGCAAAAACTGCACAAAGTCTCAAATGATTTTCGTATATTTTGTTTAAACAGAACTTCGACAAAACTTTATTGGTCAAGCATATATTCTTTAGCAACAGTGTATTGTGTAAAGGCTTTCCCAGAAGAATGTCAAAATCAGCAGCAGAAATTAAACGAAGTCTCAAATGATTTTCGCACATTTTGTTAGGACAGAACTTTATTGGTCAAGCATATATTCTTTAGCCATAATGTATCGTGTACTGATCCTGAACTTTCAAGTGTGTGTACAAGCACCTGTATATATCACGACACTTACAAGCACAGTCGGGGTGGGTCCTGGTACGCCACCAGATCGAGTGATCAGGATCTCCTCGAGCATCAAGACATTTTTCTGCAATACAAAGGTAACGTTGTTTTACCTGTCATCAATGCAAACGGTAACGCACATGTAATTCCAGGCGCCTACAGCTGAATCCTCAAAGGGGGTTAAAGTATCGTAAAATTATTGTCCTCCTGAGAGGGTACGTCAGTCCCAAAACTTTCAAAGTCAGTTTAGCTCAACCGAACCGAACTTTTTAATCGTAGAAAATATGTTATTTTAAATTATGGCTCAGTTTTCCCACCATCGCCAGCGGCTGAAATCCAGCCAGGGTCCATACAGGTAGCAAAGGTACTGTACGTACCCATGGTCCCTAGTATAGTGATCTCCCTTCAGTTGTTGGCGATCTTTAGCCTGTTTTTATATTGTATTGTCCAAACCAATGCTATTTGTTTAAACGTCACATACTAGTTTTAATTCTGTTATAGTCTAGTTGTTTTTACTGCCCTTTGACGACAGGTTTCATGATATACACATATTCTTTATCAACGTCAAAATTGTTCTCGTCACGTTATGGCTGAAACATTGCCGATGTGACGTACGTCTTACGTACCTCTGCTGGTGCTAAACGTGACGAGCGGACACCTTAACCACTAGGCCACCCTACCGCCCAGACCACGTGTGAGACATTTCACCTACCGCACTGTGATCCCGTGTATCCAGTGTGACAGGTACACCTGTTTGGTGACACACAGCTTCCTTTCCTGCTGCAAGCTCCATTATTGTTGTCCCTGCCGTAACAGATGGCTGGAGGAGACAACAAGGACTCACAATGATATTTTAATAAAAACCCTCCTTGTCAGAGATATTTGTTCACCATAAATACAATGAGTGAGTATGGTTTCACGCTGCATTTAGCAATGGCCCAGCAATATCCCGGTAGGGGACACCAGAAATGGGCTTCACACATTGTACCCATGTCGGGAATCGAATCCGGGCCTTCGGAACCTATAGGTTACCCCCCTATAGGCTCGTGTGTATATGTGGGTGCTTATACTAGCCCAAACTTAAACCGACGTTAAACCCCATTTCACCTCACCTCACTTCACCTCTTCTATAAACAGCCCGTGAAGGTCCGGGTTAGAATTGATCTTCAGTAACCCATGCTTGTCGTATGAGGCAACTAACGGGATCGGTTGGTCAGGCTTGCTGACTAGGTTGACACATGTCATCGTATCCCAATTGCGCAGATTGATGTTCATGCTGTTGATCCCTGGATTGTCTGGTCCAGACTCGATTATTTACAGACCGCCGCCATATAGTTGGAATATTGCGGCGTAAAACTAAGCTCACTCACTCACTCTTCTGAGCACACAACAAAACAGTAACGTTTTGAACTACACAGACTCACAAGGCTATAAGACATACTCAGTATACAGCCTGTGTTGTAGAAGAGCGTCCATCCTTGCAGTAGTCTAAGCATACATCTAAGCAATTAGGATGCGATAACATAGATAAAACAAATCACTACTGACTTCTACAGACACATTTAACGTTGCAAGTCCTTTTCATAGACTATGCTTTGTTTTGTTGTTTGGACCAGACAATCCAGTGCTCAACAGCATGAGCATCGACCTACACAATAGGGATACGATGACATCCGTTAATCAAGTCATCGACCCTGACCACCAAGTCCCGTTAGCATAGTCCACCTGATCCCGTTAGTCGCCTATTACAAAAATCATGGGTTCCTGAGGACCAATTCTAACCGGGGTCTTCACAGGTCTTATCACATGTAAGTTAGGAAAGTCAGATGAACCCGCTACCTCGCGGATGTCATCACAGGAAGGGCACAAACCAAAATGATCCTTTGAAAAGAAAACATGTTCTTGTACCCTGACCGCATAACATTTTTACTTTTCTCGTCGCGTATTCAGTACGTGGTGGCAGAGTACGCCAGATGATACCAACACACCTAAGCTGCAGTCTACATTGTTGGATGACTTCCATCCTGAGCAGCACGAATAGCTCAGACGTGACCGTGATTCATACCTGAAAATATACACCTGGAGTTCACATAAACCATATCATGTATGCTCAAGGGATAAAGTGATAACTATTATCACATATATCCATCTGAAGTGAAATTAGCTCAGTTGTTTACATCAAAGAATATTTATATTATAAATTGTCTTGCAAAATATCTATTTTTTTGCCATGAAAAAACGAAATAAATTTCTTTCAGTCTTCGTACCCACAAATGTATAATTGTGCAGCTCTCATGATGTTGTACGGTGCTCTAATGATTGTATATTCTGTACACCTGATGTATAATGGGTCTGTGGCCCCTTTACTGAATAAAACTCTCTCTCTCTCTCTCTCAAGGGATAAAGTAACAACGATTATCTAAATGTCCCCTTAACTGGAAAATAATTGTAATTGTAACAACGCGACGATGTGATAGTGTGCAAACAACACACCACTCGTATCACTAGATCAAAGTATACGGGTGGCCTGTAACGCACATTGGAGTGACGAAGTATATCACAACTCGCAAATTCAATTGTCCACTCGTCTTGAGATTACTGTATAGATTCCTCGGGGGGATGTTAATGTATTGATAAGGAAACATTATTGACTGTCTAACAAACAGGCTTTAAAACTTAAGTTCTACCTTTATACAAAGGTATCCAAAATAACATGTACATTTGCTATGTGTTTTGTGATTGTCACGACAGAATCTGCAACTACAGTCTGCTGTTTGGTTTGTTTGTTGTTTAACGCCGCTTTCAGCAATATTCCAGCAATATGGCCCCGGACCCGTGAAGATCCGGGTAGAATAGGTCTTCAGCAACCCATGCTTGCCACAAAAGGCGACTATGCTTGTCGTAAGAGGCAACTAACGGGATCGGGTGGTCAGGCTCGCTGACTTGGTTGACACTGGATTGTCTGGTCCAGACTCGATTACTTACAGACCGCCGTCATATAGCTGGAATATTGCTGAGTGCGGCGTAAAACTAAACTCACTCACTCACTCATATGGCCCCGGTCTGTAATAATCGAGTTTGGACCAGACAATCCAATGATCAACAGCATGAACATCGAGCTACGCAATTGGAATACGATGACATCTGTTAATGAAGACATCAAACCTGACCACCAAATGCCGTTAGTCGTCTCTTACGACAAGCCGGGGTTTGCTGAAGACAAATTCTAACCCGTATCTTCACGGGGTCAGTCAGCAGGTATTATCATCGACTATGGTAGGTTGCACAAGGATATTTGGACATTGACATCATGAGACAAGGAATTGACTACAGATACTCTTGGAGACACATGACGTGGAGCCGTTTCATTACCAACATTGTTGAAAACTAACACAAAGGAAGAAGGTTTTGTTTTCGAGTGAGTGAGTTACCATTTATAGTCACAGCGGCAATACTTCAGCCCCATCATGACTTTAAAAGTTATAAATTCACAATAAACACAATTACATAATAAAACCTGTCAACAAACACAGTAAAACCAACTTGAATATCACAGTATCAATAAATAAAATTAGCATCTCTCTCCAAAACTGGATTTCAAATTAGGACAATACAGTTTAAGAATGGGCTATAGGTCGCCATCAACGGAAGGTGGATCACCATACTAGGGACCATAGGGACTTACAGTGCCTTTGCTACCTGCATGGACCCTAGCTGGATTTACACCATCCCTTCAGATATCAGCGATTGTAGATAAATCTACCCATACATTAAAATAACATGTTTCCTACGTTATAAGAGTGAGTGAGTGAGTTAATATTTAACGTCACGTCGGCAATATCTCAGCCATATCGTGACGAAACCAATTTATACAATAAAAAATGAAAACATTTTGGAGAGTAAAACCTGTCGACGATGGACAGTAAAAATACTAGCGTATCACATATATGAATATAAAACTAGCATGTCAAACTAAAAGATTTGAATTAAAGAAGACAATACAATATAAAACACGGGCTGTAGATTGCCAACAACTGAAGGTAGATCACCATACTAGGAACCATGGGGACCTACATTACTTTTGCTACCTGCATGAACCCTAGCTGGATTTACACCATCCCTTCAGCCGCTGGCGATGTAGGAAGATTTATACGTTTTAAGAATGTGGTAGATTTAAATTTGCTTTGAACGTTTTATGACTTACGTATCCTCTCAGGAGGACAATAATTTTACAGTACTTTAACACCCTTTGAGGATACAGCCACTAACAATCTCAGTTACTAATCCAAACTACCAATCATAAAAGTACATCTATTTACAAAACATATGAATCAAAATGTGTTAATCAATTCAATCGATTTTATATATTCAATGATAAAATGGCAGTTAACATTATAAAAAAAGACCCTTAACAGTTTTAACACTGAAATATTTATCCCTTGTGATGGAGTTTCGTTAAGGGAAATACACTATTTCAAGCACTGACAACTGGAGACATGGAAAAGACATCACGTTGGAGAGCATGCATGTGGATGAAAAGGGTTTTGCAATACATCAAATTGTACTTACTTTGTCCGATATTTCGTGCATCGGCCCCAACCAAAAAACTTACAGTGCACCTTGTAGCTCTCTTTAATTGAAACCTTGTATGTCACTGTATGGTGACACACATGGTTACTGAAACAAAAAATAGAGATTTCGTGAATTTATACTCACTGTAATACACATGATTTAATACGAATTCTAAAACACAGTTGACATTTAAACATACAGTAGAACATGGTTATAGCGTACAAATTTAAAAGTCCCGTCAACAGTCCTTTATAATATCATGTATATAGTTCATCACAGAAGACACTTTGCCCACCCTATTTACATTCCAAGCTCAGTGTATACACGAGCAGTGTTTGAAAAAAGCTAAAACAACTAGCCAGACATCACTGGTAGGGGTGGGCGATAACACCGGTTAACCGGTATATTGCAATTCGAACTTCACAATACGATATATTGAGGTACACTTTCCGCGAACCGGTTCACCCGATCCGATCGGTAATTTTCGTGTTGTAGTCAAAACTACTAATAACATTGGAATTTCCTTTATATTATCACACATTAATAGTTTTGAGAATGTTTAATGGTCATATAATTGCATATGCGTGATTTTTAAACCATATAAATAAATCAAAAATAGATTGGTACCGGTACTTGTAAGGATAATCAAACCAAAAGGGCGGACGCCGCTGCAGACCCTTCTTCTCGAGTTCCAAACTTTAGAGCGAAGTCATCAATTTTGGAACATTCTCAATTGATCTCTTGTACAATTACATCTCAGTCCTGATAGTGGCCAGTGGCATTGTTTCAAAAGGAAGGATACAGTAACCTTTCATTACCTTAAACCATTTGTTACACTTCAACAATATATTGCAATACATATCGCAATACGTCAACACATATCACAATATATCGCAATACGTCAACACATATCACAATATATCGCAATACGAACATTTTGGCAATACCCAACCCTAGACATCAGGGTTGGTAACATTTTGAGTTACCAGCCCTGATGTCTGGCCAGGTTCAAATGGATTTAACCAGACCAGACTCTCTAAAGACCAGTACTCAGATGTATGAAACATATACTCATGTTAATAATGGTTGTCACCCCCCTTCAATTTGTTTTCTTGGAGAGGTGGTGTGGGGTGGGGGCGGGGAGGGGGATGACAACCATTATTGGCATGAGTATATTATCTAAAACATTTACCAGAACATCGCGCTGGCTAGCTGTAAATTTAGACCGTCCCTCCGAAATCGGGCCTTATTTCACACACTGTACACGATTTATCACCAGTAGGCATAACTTCCACTAAATATACACAATGTAGATGTATACCATCTATTTAAAAAAAAAATACATTCAAGTCAGTTACTCCTTGCTACAAATCAAAAAAAGATTAAACTCATATATAAGATGCATTTAATTTTTCTACTGACTTTTCCTATTGATTGATTCATGACTTAATATACGAAAGGGACAAGCAAAACATACCCGTTACTCCTGAGACTTTCTGCACACGAGCAAATGTAGATGGTCAAAAAATGCAAGGCTTCCCCAAAGTCTCATGACTCTGCTGAAATCACTGCCAAAACAGATACTAATAATCAACACCGAAGTTATTTCTGTATCCAAGAAGAAACTTTAAATAAATCCTACCGACACACAAATAGTCAAATATGTGTGTACGTCCTCAAAGCCACATGTGGAAAACCTGCTACTAAATGCTCTTCTAACAGCGACCTACACAATTTACAACTATTGTATTATAATTAACTGTACAATGAGACTGTGCTACTTTCACCTGGCAATACTCGTCCATATCAATCCGCTCGCTGTGGTGTTCTGCGCTGACGCTCCCGTCCGAAAGGGGCATTGCTAGTCACGTGTAGGCCAATACACCTCAACCAAGATTAAAGGTTAAATCTGAAATGTATGCCAAGAACTGAGATTTTATGAGCGGATTCACGACTCTACACATCTGAGTGGAATGACGTTAATCCCAATCCGTGCTTGTTTGTTTGTTTATTTGTTTTTTAACGCCGTACTGATCAATATTACAACCATATGGGGCGGTGTGTAACTAATCGAGTCTGGACCAGACAATCCAGTGATCAACATCATGATCTTTCTACGCAATTATGGATACGACGACTTGTGTCAACCAATTCAGCGAATCTGACCATCCGATCCCGTTACTTGTCGCTTAAGAGTGAGTGAGTGAGTTTAGTTTTACGCCGCACTCAGCAATATTCCAGCTATATGGCGGCGGTCTGTAAATAATCGAGTCTGGACCAGACAATCCAGTGATCAACAACATGAGCATCGATCTGCGCAATTGGAAACCGATGACATGTGTCAACCAAGCCAGCGAGCCTGACCACCCGATCCCATTAGTCGCCTCTTACGACAAGCATGGGTTACTGAAGGTTCATTCTAACCCAGACCTTCACGGGTCTTTAAGGCAAGGGCATGTAAACAATTATCAAGCTCCACCCAACTCCTCCCCTTTATGCGTTGACATTGTCCGTCAAACCGGTATCTGGCTTTCTTGAAGAGTCACTGGTCAGTAGAACTACGCTTAAGGCCATTTTGACCTTAAAGCCAGCTCAAACATCAATAACCTATAATGTAACATTAGACATGTAACCAGTAACATTAAAAATGTAATTAATGTGGACTCGTCGCGTATAAAAAGTTTAAACAGGCTGATTGTACCCTGCATATGGTAACTATTTCACAAAATAAGATGTTCATAATCATTTTTTATCAGTCGGAGATGCATCCACCAGGATGTCAATGTGGTCGATGTTCTTCAGAAGTACATCGTTCGTTCACACGACTGTGAAGTAGACAACCTCTTTGTCTTGGGGTGTAATGATCTATTTTGCCACGAGAATATTCATCCAGCAACGAGCGGACGCTTTAACCATTGAAATAATAGTGTGCAGTCAATGATTTTTTACTATTGAAAATGTAACGAATGTTTTTCCGTCATTTTTGTAATTAGCTATTTTTTTCTCACATATGGCAGTTCTCTGTATCAAGATACATCAGTTATACGTTTTGACTGCCTGTTTGATGTCAGTTTCTGCTGACACCATACCATGACCAAGTTCTCTAGAGCAATATCTCATGCCACATTACCATTCCACAAGTTGCCATTCACAAATAACCATTCTTAAATAACAATACAGGCATGCATGCATGCATGCATGCATGCATGCATGCATGCATGCATGCATGCATACATACATACATACATACATCCACTTACAACACACATTAACTGTTTGATTGAAGTCATGAAACGTCGCCAGCTTCTGTAAAGTATTCAGCGACTTCAGGTCCCAACTGTTCTCACATTTTGGTTTCCTGTGTTAATCCCAAGTACCCCTAAACTGACGTGGCATAAGAGGGTGTCATTTTAATTCCTTTTAATTTTATTTCAATTCCTATATTTGTGTAGAACATCATAATTTACCGTCTTGTTATTCAATATGAACTTTACTGGAACATTTTATTGATAACAACTTTTTTTCGTAAGTGCAACGATGCAGATTGTTGTACCGTTGCCATGCAACGTTTCCCTGCTTTGCAAAAGTACAAGAATCTGTATCGAAACGTCGTACTCATATATAACAAAAAGTTTCAGCACAATATCTATATAACCACTCAACTGATAAAGATCCCAACAAAATATATATGTCCGGCAGTTATCAGTTCTAGTGTCAAATCATTAGCCCGTTCGTTTTCAATGTACCGTTCAATAGTATTTCAGATGATCACATGAAATGCCTGGTTTATACAGGGCTGGTAACTTCGGGTGGATGGTAAGGAGCCAAACGATGGTGAGTGAGTGAGTTTTGCGCCGTTTTATCAATATTCCGCCAACATCATATCGGGGGACCTCAGACATAGTCTTCACACATTATACCCATGTATGGAATCCAATCCTTGACGAGCGAACGCTTTATGCTCAAGACTATCCCCGTCACCTTGGTAAAAAGGTGCATGCGGTTTGAGAGTGATAAACCGATGTTCAGTAGTGATGCTCTCTATTCTGACATGACATGTGTGATTCATTGCATATGTATTGTATATGCATTTATGAAAGTGCAATTTATAGAATTTTCATTTGAAGTCATATTCGTTTGAGAGTTACTAGATAGTTGTTGTTATATGTGCAGTTTATTACCATATTTATCCGTATTTAGGGTTATTTCAATGTTATTATATATTACCGTGACAATCGATGTTTTGTACAAGAGGATATGTAAGTAACTTTGTTTTGAAAGGTTTCAGCTTGAATCTTGTGGTGTACTTATAGTATTTACCAACGCAGCAGTATACGTTTATGCCCTGTTTTCCACCTCGACAGTTTTCACAGTATAAGGGTGCACTGGAATGTGTCGGAGGATGGGCAAGTAGCTTTACATTTGTCTTTATAAATATTAATATAGGAAATCCATAAAAAGGAATTCTTTGTTTTCGGAATTTGTATGGTGATCTATTTTGAAAGTTGTTTTTATGAAGCTTGACATAAGTCATTTTGTTTGAAGGGGTAATATCATGAATATCATCTTATATAAGGGTATATCAGTTAAAAACTGTTGTAAAAAGTTAACTGATCAATTAACTGTTGAATGAATATGTTTCAGTTTTTGCTACAAGATTTCTGCATCATTTTGAATTCCTTTATGAGTGAGTTTTACGCCGCTTTTAGCAATATTCCAGCAATATCACAGCGGGGGACACCAGAAATGGCCCTCACACATTGTACCCATGTTGGGAATCAAACCAGGGTCTTCGGTGTGACGATCGGACGCTTTAACCATTAGACTACCCCACCGCCTCGATTTCTTTCATGACTGGACTTGTGATCTGTTTACTTGTAACTGCTCATAGCTGTGTCACAGCTTTACCTTTACCTTAACTTGCCGAATAACTAGAACATGGTTCTACATACTCGATACACAATCCACACGGTTTCGAGCGGCCGATGTGTACCGTTTGTTGAATTCGATTAATCACTCTGACGATACGACGATCGATTCGACGGGCCTACCCGTGTTAGTTCGCCTTAAGATACTTTCATTGAGCTTTTACTTTGAGACAACTGTATGCTTGACATATCAAAACTCAACACATTGGTGTTTGACTCTATCAAGTCATATATATGTGACGTTTCCCCTACTGGAACACTACTAGTGCTATATAAACAATATTGACAATATTACATGGACATGCGAAACGGAAAATAGGAAATTTCTTAAATGTGCAAGTGCTTGTAAAAAACCCTCTTCTTAAAACATGTTAAATGTCAGAAAAACAATTGAAGTGGCTAATAATTATTTTATTTTCATTTAGACCACTGACAAAATTTTAAGAAATATATTCATAAACAAACTAATGAAGAAAAAAGGCAACATAGAGATGGATCAACAACCTGACATCTATTGTCTTGTGATGATTTATGTTCCTTGTAAATCGACCCAGGAAAGGTATGGCAGTTATCTAGGAGTTTCCTCCACTAATTTCAGTTATAGGGATTTAATGAATAATGCAGAATGAATGCTTGACTGAAACCAATTAAAGTATCTAACTTTAGTACTTGCGGCGTAAAACTTACTCAATAATTCACTCACTCACTTTGGTACTTTAGTATTACTGTAATGACTGGAATTCTGATTCAGATAACACTGAAATATTAATGACTGCTACCTGGATAGCTTGCTTCGGCAGATGCAGGCATGGATGGGGTGTTGCCATGGTTACTGATGGGATCAGCAAACAAGGCCTGTCTTTGTCGTTTCCTGTGGTTGAAGATGGGAGTTGTAGTAGGCAAACATGTTGATCGCTCTGCAAAAATATTCTGAAAGTATATTCGGTTCAATTAAAATCATATCATTTACTTTAATAGGACACATTCTTGGTTTAAGTTTAAACCGGTTCTCCATAGATGGAGCACTTATTGTACAAGTGTGACCAAGGACTCACAAAGGAACCTATGCAACAGTTAAACAATGTTAAAAAACAAAAATGATAACATGAATTGGTAATAAGCTAACTGCATTAGGAGATTTTTTATGAACATTTGTTATATACCTATATCTAAGCCCATAGAGATGAACAAAAAAGTTCTGGAATGAACGATAATTAAGTACTCTTATCAGTTTGACTATCGCAAGCATGGGGATCACCTTAGTTCTAAGATCACTTTGTGGAACAGGGACCAGAACTTCAATGAGACAAGTTAGACCAGATTTACTTATCTATTGTTTGTAAGGTAAGGACATTCCATGGAGCAGAGGCATTTCTCAAGTCTCTTACAAATGGAGTCCAAGGATGGTGTTTCTTCTTGGTTACCAAACGGCAGCTACATCTTTACAGTTGAGGCAAACGCCATTTTACCTGCTCTTGAAAATGTATATAAACAATCTAACTATAAACTATATTTTCAGATTCTCTATCTTGCCTTGATGCAAGCAAAAACATGTCAGATAAACATTCACGTTTAATTGAGATTCTTGAATTACACAATATTCTTGCTATTGGCCAATGCGAGATCGTCTTCTGCTGGTTACCCAGCCATGTTGGAATTTCTGGTAACACAAAGGCCGATTTTGCTGCGAAGGCAAAAATCTATGACACCACTTCTCACTCGATACTAGCTATCATAAGATCGTACATACGTGAACTGACGGAGAAGAAGTAGGTATCAATAAATTACATGAAATTAATACAACTATTGGTTTCACCTACTTGGGTTGACAGTCCAGATTTGAAGTGGTCACCATTCGACGATGTCGTGTTGACCATTCTCGATATACACACGAATATCTATTGACGGGTGAGGATTCTCCATTTTCTATCCCTTGTGGTGGGAGAATCACAGTCAAGCATGTCCTGCTTGACTGTATTGATTTTTTCATCACAAGGGATAAATATTTCAGTTTCATGGGTGAAGCAGCTTTTTAAAGTATGTTCATTTTTACTCCTTGTTTTTTAAAAAGAAAATTGAATTATTACATTGATTTTGAATGATATGACTGTACACAGTTAAATGGTATTTTATAATCGATAGATTATATTAGCAACCGATATCGTTATTGGCTGTATCCTCGAAGGTGGTTAAAGGATTGTAAACTTATTGTCCTACCGAGAGGGTACGTAATTCCCAAAACTTTCAAAGTAAATTTAGCTCTACCAAGCTTTGTAACTACTCTTAGTCACGATATGGCTGAAATACTGCTGCTGTGTTTATAAACTTAAACTCGCTCACTATTTAACATTAACTTGTAATGATATAATTGTTGTGATGTTTAGAATTTAACTGGATCATCAATTGGACCCTTTCTCCACACCTTACATTGAGGATGGTCTCACAGACATCCAGTCAATTACACGGATCTTTCATAATGTATACAACTGGCTTTATTACTAGTTGTCTGTTACATTAGTAGTTCCCTTCGCTTGCGGGGGCGGTGGGGTAACTTGGTGGTGAAAGCGTTCGCTTGGCACACCTGAGATCCGGGTTTGATTTCCAACATGGGTACAATGCGTGAACCCATTTCTGGTGTCCCCCGCCGTAATATTAGTGAAATATTGCTAAAAGCGGCCTAAACTCCCGTGCGTTAGATCTCATGAGAAACATCTTCTCCAGCCAAGGGATAACTTGACAACATCAAGGGCTTGCTCAAATTAGACAACAATTTTAGATATGGGTCTATATCAATGTCATTTTTTAATGGAGTATTTTGAATGGTCACTGATATCAAGTTTAAGTGCCATGGTAGTAATAAGATAGCCTTTTGGTTAAAGCGTTCGCTCGTCACGCCGAAGACCCGGGTTCGAGTCACCACATTGGTACAATGTGTGAAACCCATTTCTGGTGTTCCCCGCCGTCATATTGCTGGAACATTGCTAAAAGCTGTGTAAAACCATACTCACTCACTCACTCACTGAGAAGGGTTTTATGGTGTTGTTGAAAGTGAGTGGTGGGGTTTTTATTCAGCTGGTCCTCTGCGACTAGTAAGCAATTGACTGTTTCTTCATGTAATGTAATGGAATGATTTGTCAGTACCATACTTTCTTGAGTATAGTTAACACAAGAAAAAAAAACTGTTAACAGGTCACATTGTCTTTTCATCATGACAAACAATGATCACATGAAACAAAAACATTGCAAAGATATATTGGTTGGCAAAAGGTCCGTATCAATGCCAAATAAATACAACTGAAACCCTGCTACGTGAAGAGATAATTGATCAGTTTAAAAAGAGATACACCAAACAAATACTGGCCTGTCCCAATATTACATATGAATGACAGATCTATTTTTCATATTCACGAACGTGAGGACAACTAAAATGCAGCATAGAGGGTTCGGGTGATTCTAGCACAATCGGGCTGGTGAGGCTCATAAACGCACACAACCAACACAGCGGCGAATAGGACTTCTCCCAGGAAACACTGCCTAGTCGAACCCACCGGAACTTTCCGGAGAACATGTAGACTCCCAAACACTGCAGCCTTCTGCATTACCCAGAGTGTCAGAAGGGCTGTACTCCCGGTGGAGAACCCGGGCACTCTCCTGAACTGCGCCAAGAGACCAGGAGGTACAAACCAAGGGCGCTGAGAACAATGGGGCGCCCGATGACAGTGTACTTGGGATGTCGGGACAAGCGAGACATTTCAAAAGCGAGGTCCGTACATTTAGCATTCTTTTCCTGAATCTTGGCAATCACGTTGCTGCCAAAAGGGACAGAAAGTTCAATGATATAAATAAATTCAATGGCTTTATCAAAAAGGACAAGTTCAGGTTTGTTGGCAGGAATTCTTCTGAGGCTGTATATGGGCCTATTCCACAGAAGTTTGAAAGCATCATTTTCGATGACACCCTGAACATGTTCAGGGTCGTACCATGGATGGACTTCAGAGTCAAAGCACCTGTAGGCATGGTAGAGACGGTAGTAAAAGCAACGAACCATGCCATCATGTCGTTTAAGATATGCAGTTTGTGCCAAAGTAGGGCATCCACTGACAAGGTGTTGCACAGTCTCTGTAAATTCATTGCAAAGTCGACATTTTATATTGATATTTTCTTTTAAAATCACATTTAGGCGATTACGAGTGGGAAGTGACTGGTACTGAGCAGCCAAAACAAATCCCTCAGTTTCACATTTAAGACCAGCCGACTTCATCCAGGCGAAGCAATCAGTGGTATTGCTGTTCATGTCGATGATGAATTCCAGTTTCTTCATATGTTTAAAAGAGTTGAAGTTGACATGTATATACAGACATGGGACAGTACAACTGAAGAAAGTTCAAGATATAACCTGTACAGCCAATATGAAAGCCTTTCAGAACCAGAAAAAGATTTAACTTTGTTTACAAATAAAGACATATTCTTACTAGGATCAGAGCGTGAATTAATTTAAAATTACAGGTTAATGAGTGACGATAGTCGTGCGTTCATTTTAATCAACGTATTTGTCCCATATTTCATAAACATGAATTTTATACTTATATGTGAATGTTATAATAATCTAAGAAACTGTTATTTACCATAAACTACAGCGACAATCCGTCTGTCTATAAGTTTCATAATAAATAAATAATAATACATTAATAATCTTTGTAAATATTATGTTTGAGTATGAGCTAAGGCGGCGGCTGGTAAATGGATACTATATTTGTATTTCATCATGACACGTATGTGAAAGTATACGTGTTTATAATGTCCTTACGCTATATTTATCACTGTAATAATTATTTGTATCTTTCTAAATGTGCCGAAGGCCTTCATACGAATACGACTTGACTTGACACGTGTCCGTAGGGCAGACAGAGGTCAGACATTCACGTAGCGATGTTAGCAGGTTACTAACAAGGCTATCGTGTTATCTTATTCGAGTGTGGAACAGATGCGAAAGTTTTCAGCTCCAGTAAAAGCTTGTCGATGCAGACAAAGGAACATCAAAAGCTAATCTGGATTCTTATCGTTGCGGTGGTTAACCGCAAACCCTGTATTACCTATTTAATTTGGCATCGATAAACTGACAGACAAAAACAACTTCCACCACCATGCTAGCGATATTATATCCACGACCTCCACTGGGCCTAAGTCAAATTCAAAGAATACATTCCTTTTAGGCGGGTCAAAATGTTGCAAAATTATTGTTCTCCTAAGGGGATACGTACGTCCCGAAACATTAAAAGGAAATATTTATTGGTTAGACTTTTTTGTGTCATTTCAATTTTTGCTAAATCTGACTACAAATGCCAGCTGCTGAAGAATTCATATACATTGTACATCCAGCTTGGGATCATGCAGGTAGCAAAAGTCCCTATGGTCCCTAGTATGGTAATCAGCCTTCAGATCTATAGTCCGTTTAAATTTTACTGGTGTCTATAGTATTATTTGTATGGTAGCGTTGTTTTAAATTAAGAGCTGTGATACTCTCGTATTCGTATTGTCCTCCGATGACAGGTTATACGTTCTAAATTTATTGATTTAATATTGATATAAATTAAATTGTTCTCGTCAATATATGGCTGAAATATTGGCGATGTGACGCTAAATATTAACTTACTCACTCACTCAATAAATACTTCTGGTTTTAATTTTTAAAGTATAATTTAATTTCAGACTCGAACAAATGGAAACGGGAATTTGCATAATATCCAACTTTAGATGCTAATCTCGGAAATCATTTCTTGAAAATCAATGATTGGGGTCATGTTGAACATTCATTTCTTTACACACAAGTGCCCAACTACTATTTATAAACCGCTACAGTAGTGGCTAATTAGGTATACTGGGAGAAACAAATAAAGGAACACAGGACGATTCAAGCGTTCCTTAATTATACTACTCATCAAAAGTTTAGATTCACTTAAAGCACTCACTATATGGTATGTATATATGTATGGTTACATCGAAGATGAATTTCTCCACTAACTTGGGGGAACGAACTGAAAATCTTATGCAGATGAATTGCACGAAGTTCATGCATCAAATTGCTGTAAAGCATGTGCAAATATCATGCATGTGAACAGCTGCGGTTTGTTTCGAATTCGTCAATTTTCACTGAGGTTTCATCATTTATAGAACTCATGACAATAATATTTTCAAAGTTACAAATTTCTTTTACAATACATCAGTTCATGTGTAAACAGTACCTTTAAACAGTATGGAAAATTTTGCAAGATATAGTTTAGAATAGTTGACAGTTGGCTACATTTACAATAGTGTGACTAAACTTTTGATGGGGAGTATATTTTCAAGTTGTAATCACTACAGCGCTATTCAAAGCTAGGCTATTCAAAATCGAATTTTTGAATTTTAAAATGACCAATTAAAATGACGAACATTGATACTCCGTGTATCAACTCTAGTTTGCCCACTACCGGTAGAAATACTGTCAGTCTGGGAAGCAGAGAACGAGTCCACTAATTTGCTAATGTATTCAGGAAATATGTGGGTTTCTATATTTGAAGCCTGGTGCTACTTATCATCAAGTCGTTTAGACGTTTCTCCAGACATACTGCTAACCTATTACTTAATATTTTACATGAGAACTAATTTTCGAAATCCGAGAGAACGTTTAAATATTTCAGATTTAGAGTGAACAGTCTGCATATAACCTACAGCCTTTGAACACAAGGTGTCAAAGCCTTCGTATTTGAAGCCGAAGAACGTTTCTCAAACGGAGTTTACTTTGTGTTAACGAAGAATACTTGGAAAAATGCAACACGCCGTCGATATCTTTCGATTTGTGTTGGCATTCAAAGGTCTCATCATCAACGACCTACAACCTCTCCCTCACACAATGTCGACGGCGAGGTGTGGCCAGCATTGTCATGAAGACAACACCTGCATCTCCTTCTTCCACGACGTGAACACCATGCACTGTTATTCCTATTGTGGAATCCTCAGCCAAACCAACACCAACCTCACGAAGCTTAGTGGCATTATGTATTATTTCTATAGCAAAGGTAATAGCTTTGTTCTTGATTTTTCGTTTCCCGTTGTGCTTATATCATCACCTGATTGTCATTCGTTCGTAAACATGGCAAAACTGTGAATTTTATCAAAAGGCAGCTACAATTGCGTCTAAATACAATTCATACATGGTCCCTGGAGACTTATTGAATGAAAATATAGAAAAGTTCTTGGGCATTATTTTCCACAGCCATTTGACCACTTTAACGCACATGAAATATTTGAAAAATGAATGCCTAAAAGCCCTAAACTTGTTAAATGTTGTTTCAAATTCAAAGTGGGGAGGGGATAAGAAAATCCTCCTCCGTTTATACATTAAAACTTCATGTTGGCTTCATCGTCTATTGACCCGTTCGCTGACTTGGTTGAGACAGTATCGTATCCCAACTGTGCAGATGGATGCCCGTGGTGTTGATCACTGCCTTGTCTGGTCCAGACTTGATTATTTACAGACCACCGCCATGTAGGTGGGAGATTCCTGAGTGTGGCGTTAAACAATAGCCAAACCAAACCATTGTCTAAGGTGAAGCCTGTAACAGTAACTTAAAATTATTGGATGCAATCCATCATCAAGGCTTGACGCTTTGCCTTTGCACTTTCAGAACGCTTCCAGTTAATAGCCTTTGTTATAGTGACTAATTCAGGACAGGCATCGTCCAAAAACTATGTAGCCAAGCCATGTGACTTAATTGTACTTATTCAATCTGCAATTTTAATGCTTATCACTACCACAGTGTACATTGCCTTGTCAGCCACCCTGAACCACTCTGTCTTTGTCATCAATTAGTGTATGTGACATTTATTGCCCTAATTGGTCATCCCCCCTTGGCCGTGTCTGCCATCACATCAACTGGTCAAGAAAATGCTATTGTTTTTGTATCTGTCCATTGTTGAGTCGTCACCTGTCCATTGTTGTCAAAAACTGTACATATATGCTCATGTACATGTATATTGAAAAACAGAGTACGAGTCCGGTATTCCGACTGTCTGTGTTGGGACGACCACGAGCAGGATAATGCCGCTCGTAGGAAACGCCCTGGGGTAGGGCAGGTACTCCGCTCACCTCATTTATGTATTGTGAATTTGTTTGTCATGTAACTGAAGAAGTTTGAGCTCAACGTATCCCTTCGTCTTGTCAACGTATTGTACGTACACTTCATCTTAAACATGAGCTAATTCCCCAGTCGACGCATATCCACGCATTGACACCTCTAGATGAGCCATCTCTAAAACAACGACGCCAGCAATTGTCCTTGTAGTACATACTATTTTTTTTCAAAACCAAATGATCCAGACTGTATCTATAATCCACTTTATGAAGATCTTTATCATAAGAAAGAAAATATATTATTCCACCCTTAGGAATTAGAATAAAACCTGACGTTACTGCTACAAAAAAGTATCTTAACAACATTTGGCCAACTGAAATTTCTTCTGCTCCTCCGTGGCAACTGGTTCAGCCACAGGTGGATCGTTCATAACACAACTAAAAAGATCGGACACATATCATCTAATGTATCAGCTACCCTTGCAGATCATGGTTAGAATTTATCTTCAGTAACCCATGCTTATCGTGAAAGGCGACTAACGGGATCGGGTGGTCAGGCTCGCTGACTGGGTTGACGCATGTGCTGGAACTCCAGAGGGATTATGAGTAGGGTTTCCCTTATTTAAAGGAATGTTTTCAGAGCGACGACATAGACATATGTGTAATCTCTGAACATCAACTGAGGGAGTACAATTTATGCTTTATGAACTCTCTTTACGCTAATTATTTTTGCATGGCAAACCCAGCTCCAGAGCCAAATCATCATACAAATAGAGCACTTTCAAGTGGGGGAACTGCGCTTTTATGCAAGAAAAAACTTAATCAGCACATCAACGAGATAGCAACAGACAATCATAGAATATGTGGAATTGAAGTTCATATTCTCTGTATATTTACCTCCGTCAAACAGATCAAATGACCTATTCTATGAAAATGTCACCATGATCAGGACTATTTACAACGCCTATTCACTAAAAGGAGGTGTAATAATGATGGGAGATTTTAACGGAGCTATCGTTGGACCAAGATACTCACCAACCCTCAAAAACAGAGATAGTCTTCTCAGTAACTGTGTTCTGGATCTGGGGTTAAAGTCAGTGAATATGGAATCCAACTGCAGTGGTCCGGTATTCACATTCATGGCATATCATGGAGGACCAATGGCGGTACTTGACCATATTTTAGTACCCGAAGAACTGTGCAACCTTACAACTAACGCTAAAGTCAGAGATGATAACCCACTAAATGTGTCAGATCACAATCCAATCTCTTGCTCTCTCAAGCTAAATCTGCATTCTACAGAGACAGAAGGAAGCATATCTTTATTGTGATCAAGAAATAGAATGGTTGTACCAAACTATCATAGGCTCTCTGCTCAAAGCAAGTGAACTGTCCATCCCCAAGAAACAATTCCGGAGGTACCTCAAGCCCTTCTGGCAGGATGCCGTCAAAGATAATCACAAACTTATGACGAGAAGGAGGCTTGAATGGCTGGATGCGGGCGGACCGAGGGGATTTGAACATAGCACATTCAAGCTCTACAAGGCTGCAAAGGACGCTTTTAGATAAAGTCTGAGAAAAGAGCCTTCACGCTATGAATCAGAAAACTTCAAAGACATAGATGACGCAGGTAATATAGACCAGAAATGTTTCTGGTCCTTCTTGTGCCAAGCAAAGAAACAACAACAAATTCCATGCCTTGATGTAGACGGTGAAAGGATATATGATCCGCACTCTATGTTCAATGCAATGGCAGATCATCTGAAGAGTGTGTATAAGAACCAAGGAAAGAAACATTTTGATGACTCACTTAAGAGGGACATAGAATCAGCAATAGAACAGCTGAGAAACAAACTTCGCTCGCTAGAGTCTGACATAAGTAGCATAACCACATCTCCAAAAGAAATCTCCTCATTATGTAAAAGCCTCAAGAGCAACAAAGCAGCAGGAATAGATGGTATAAATCATGAACATCTGAAATACGGTGGATCTTACCTGTATGTAGCCTTAGCCGAGCTGTTCAACACCATCCTGATGTCCGGATACATTCCAAGAGAGTGGTCCAAGGGTCTCATCATTCCCATATATGTGGCATGCAGGTCTTCTCCATAAACTGAACTCTGGGCATACACAACCAGACACCTACCGGCAGCCTACTACAACGTCTCATTCAAAGTAAGAAAGGTGCAATTATTCTTGACCTTCATTTTGCAGCACCAACACAGGCGGATGACATCGCCTTAATGAGCCCAGTGAACGCAAATCTACAGGACATGGTCAACATCTGTCAAGAATACAGTTCAACATGGAGATTCACCTTCTCACCAACAAAATCCCAAGTTGTTCGGTTTGGCAAAAAGGACAAGCTGATAGCACCGATTCTTCTATACAAGGAAGTTGTTCCGGCAGTGTCAGAGATTAAGCATGTTGGGATTATCCTGAACTCCCAATTCAACTCCTGGGAGAGAACACTATCTACAGAGCTGTTCCAAACTGAAATCGACCACTATGGCACGCACTTTCCAGATCAGGTTGTCATCCACGGGGGCTAAGTCCAATAACATCGTCTAAGCTACCGCGATCAGTTGCCATACCAAGAGCACTATTCGGCTGTGAACTGTGGACCAATATCGCCAGTCATGAGATGATAGCGCTGGAACGAGCACAACGTTTTGCCCTAAAGCTCATACAAGGCCTCCCCCGACACACTAGAACTGACATATGCAGTGCACTCCTAGGCTGGACTTCACTGGAACCATATATTGATGTTAAGAAGCTCCTCTTTCTTGGACAGCTGTGTAATAACAAGAAGCATCTCCTACCACGCCAGATCTTCAGGACAAGGTTGTATTTACACAAACATAACTGCGGAAGACCCAGCGCTGGTTTCATCCCAGACATTTACAGAATCCTCGGAAAACATAAACTATTGGCACATATGGAGAACTTTCTAAATTTAGGCATATTCGAAAAACAACAGAAATGGAAAAGAATGGTAAAGACAGCAGTTCACAACGCAGAGGATACCAACTGGAACACAGGTCTCAACTCTGACCCTGGCCTTCAACACTTCAAGACCATCCACCCAACACTGCGACCTCATACAGCTTGGCTGATCTCCAAAGACTATCCTGAACTGAAGAGAGCAGCAGTATCCATCATCAGAAAATGTGCGTCATGGAGACCAGGGAGAGACACAGGGGTGTGCAAACTGTGTGACAGTGTATATGCAGACCTCCTGACTCATGGTGTATGTCAATGTGAGCCAGCTACCAGCCTGAGGGATACCCTGTGGTCTGACATCTGGTGTGTTGGGCTCCTTGAGATCAGCGTATGTCTTCACGAGAAGCCAGATGTAGACATTGTTGCATGCCTGTTGTCGTGCAACCCACCAATGCAGACCGATGCAGACACCAGCCAACTATACGCCAGGAGTGTCATAAAAGACTTTTCTATCTTCACCTCTATTTTCTGTAGCGCATAGCAAAGTGCTTAAAACATTCAAATCTATCTGTAATTTATGTAAATAATGGAGGAAATAAAAGAATGTATTTGCTTATCGTGAAAGGCGACTAACGGGATCGGGTGGTCAGGCTCGCTGACTGGGTTGACGCATGTCCCAACTGCGTAGGACAGGATCGTATCCCAATTGCGTAGATCGATGGTCATCCCTGGGTTGTCTGGTCCAGATCCGATTATTTACAGACCGCCGCCATATAGCTGAATTATTGCTGAATGCGGCGTAAAACTCACTCACTCAGCATATAATCAATTAGCAGCCACCTACAGTACTTACAAATCAATGTTTACGGATGGGTCCAAAGATGGTGACGCAGTTGTTAATGTCGTTGGATCCAGAATTAAAGTGAGACCGGTATCAGCCATATAGCCACGAGACGTTTTTACAAATATATAGAAGACGATCATAAATACAAATTATGATTGGAAGTTTGAATTAGTAACTGCAACTGTTTGTGGCTGTATCCTCAAAGGAGGTTAAAGTACTGTAAAATTATTGTCCTCCTGAGAGGGTTCGTAAGTCCCAAAACATTCGAAATATGTTTTAATCGTAGAATACGTGTTCGTTATGTATGGTTAGCTTTGCTAAATTACTACGGCTGAAGGGATGTTGTAAATCCAGCTAGGGTCCATGCAGGTAGCAAAGGCACTGTAAGTCCCCATGTATGTGACCTACCTTCAGTCGTTGGTAATCTGTAGCCTGTTTTTATATTGTATTGTCATGTATAGTTAAAATATTTTAGATTCAATTACTACTTTTATATTTATATCTGTGATAATCTGGTTGTTTTACTGCCCTTCGTTGACAGAATTTTATAATTTACCTGTAATTGTTAATATATTTATAACTTGATTTAGTCACGATATGGCTGAAATATTGCCGATGTGACTTAAAATCTTAACTCACTCACTCATAAATGCAAATATTTTAAATAGGAATTTCTTTATGTACACATCTGAACATTACAGTTTTATTTACAATATGACACACAATTAATGCAAATAAGTTACAAACGAAACATGTTTATAATTCACGATACATACCGATACCTGTCAAGAAGATAAGTGTGATAACATCACGGTAAATACATTTTAAATAATCCCAAAACACCTATATCGTTTTACCACGAAAAGGCAAAAAATGTACGAAAGCCAAAGTTCACAGTAAAACCACCAAAACACACGATCTATGCAGAAGTTGACACACGTCGACCTCATGCTTTGAGTATAAAAAGTGAAAAACAACCTACCGCATTGGCAGCTGAAATTACGCACAATCACTAGATAATTGATACGGATCTGACACAATTGATCTGGCCAATTCTGTTTCAGACGGACTGTGTAGTAATTGTGTTCAGAAACGAATCGATGTAAAGAAAACGATTTCAGGAGACGATGGCATCGGTGCAGAAAATGTGCGAGGTAATATATATCCTAGCTATACAAGCGAAACAAACATTGATTTCAAACAATTACAGACAATTACAATCAAATATAGACTCGGGTTATTTTTTCAGTCACCCGTGAAGATCGGGGCTAGACCTGGTCCCGATTTCTCGAAACTTTGACCCGAGTTTTGACAATTTGAAACAGCTAAACTTTTAACTGAACTGCATTTTTAAAATAGAAAAGTCCAAACAACTTAAGTTATCTATGCCTCAAACTCAAATTGTGTACTATGTTTGAGTTTAATATCGATTTCAGTTCATTCTGGGAAATGTATTTTCCTGCATTTTCTCAGATTTGAGTAAAAACTCTAACTGAAGTCAAAACTCTTAGTTTGTTTCGAGAAATCGGGACCTGGTCTTCAGCAACCCACTAACGGGGTTTGGGTGGTCAGGCTCGCTGACTTGGTTGACACATGTCCTAATTGCGTAGACCGATGTTCGTGTGGTTGATTACTGCGTTGTCTGGTCCAGGCCCGATTATTTATGGAAGGCCGCCATATAGTTGCCTCTTACGACAAGCACGGCTTTCTGAAAACAAACTATAACCATCTGTTCCACGGTTTAATTAAGGTTGTTAGGGGTGTAAATAATATTTTTATATACATGTATTGGGAACAGAGCATTCATACCAGTAGCTGTAATTATATTAGATGAGTGTGAATTGGCTGTTTGTATTTATATTTTAGCCAACACCTGTCGAGAGAAAGGATACAAGTACTGGCACAAAGGAGACATTTGTTATAAAAGAATGCAAGGAAAGAAAACCCGTAATGCAGCATTTCATGACTGCTTGGACATCGGTGGTAATTTGTTCTCTATCAACACAGAGCAAAAACATGTATTCTTCGTCAGCGTTGTGGCCAAGGAACGTAAGTTGTAAATAAAGCTTTAAATGAAAAAAGTAACTGAATGAATAAATAAAGTTTTACGCCGCTTTTAGCTATAATCCAGCAATATCACAGTGTGAACGCCAGAAATGGCCTTACGATCAGGTGGTGGACAGCCCACATGTCCAGCTTAATGCCGTACAAGATGGTTGTAATGTTGTTCTTCAGATGTCAGAATATTTTCAGTTCTAGACAATTTGTGATTGATGTAATGTGTCAGATACTAAATGTGTCTGGTTTTGTGTCATAAACGTCAAATTTGATTGAATATCTTGTCTTTAATATTTTCTAGAGATATTAAGATATTTGTTACTGTAGCGTTATGTGTTTGCACAGCACTAACATATGTAGGTGATAACTGTGTTTTGAATCTTTATGTAATTAATAAGTGACCTCAGAAACTACATAGAGAATACTAAACGATCTCTCGTGTAATACCGTATTTAAACAAACGAGTGATCTGGTATCTAACGTTTCATAATTATGGTATTACACGGAACATCGTTTAGTATTTTATTTGTTACTCACCCAACATTAGCAAAATAATATCCCAGAATTCATCTTACAGAACGAGTGAATTACGCCGTCATAACAGGGGTCACGTGTATGAATATATTTCATTTCTAATTGTAAACATTAGTCTATTTAATTTTATTTTATTTTAAAAATAAACAAAGGGGTATGAAAAAGGGATCAAATGACTTCAACCAACATATTGATTTTTTATCTATAAATGCTATTACACGCAACAGAGCAAAGAACAGTAGACGCTTCTTCCCTAAGAATTCAACGAGTGCATTACGCCCGCGCAACTCGGTCACGCGTACTTTGGTCATGTGACCGACTGCAAGTAGTTTCACAAACACGCTATGTCATTGCACAATGTGTAATAACCTTGTAGGTTTATGGAACAGTCAAAAACGTGCACATCAGCACCAACTATGTATGCTTGTCAGAATATATACTCTCCAAAAAAGAAACGCATATGTGTATTTTCACGAATTCAGTCTGCTAACTTTAAAGTGAGATAATATTGCATGTCTAGATCAGTAGGAGCCAAATTTCACAGTATATCAATTCAAATGTCTTTTGACATGCAAAGCTTCAATAAGTGAAGGCGTCCCTTCCCGTTTTGGCGTTGTCTTCAGTACCTGTTATGGCCTCTAGGAGCACCCTAAAATGCTCTGCACTGTCTCGTCATGGATTGAATAAGTCTTTGTATTCGACTTTGTGGAATTCTGGCCCATTCCTATTGCACTGCCTGCGACAGCTGATCCAACGTCTGTTGACGTTCACGTGTGGGTCGACCGAGGTCATCCCACAAAAAGGGGCGGCGATTTGGAAGGCCATGGAAGCACTGTAATGTTCCCATTCGGAAGATACTGAATAGTAGCATGTGCTGTGTAAGGCCTGACAACATCTTGCTGGAACAACTCCCTCTGACGGTCGGTCAATGGCAGGAATCCTGTGAATCCGTAACATTGGGTCTTTCTACCAAATAACAGTTAAATTGCCTTGAAGGCGCACGAAGTCAGACTTCTTTGTGTTTGATATGGCTCCCCGCATCATAACACTCACTGCCATATTGGTTGGTGACACAATTCCGGGCAAAACGTTCAAATCGCGACGTCGATAGACACCTACATTTCCGTTACGGCACTGAAGCAGAGTCGTACATGTCACCTGTTTTGTTGAATCGAAGGTTATTGCACCACTTCACTCGTCGATGTTGCTGTGGCAGTTTGATTCCTTGGAGACTGTAACGTCATTTGCGGATGGTATCCGCGCTTCACCTGCTGCTCTTCGTGACGCTGTGGTGATCATTCCAAAAGTCAATGTCGAAAACCACACATTTCATGAGGTGTCCGAAAGAGCGTTTGATCGGGTTGCATGCTCGTCAGACGAATAGATGTGCTATTTGACGTTCAAGGGAAACGTCGAAACTCTTTACCCTAACAAGGCACAACATGAAAAACAGAGGATAGGACTCCTTGCATGTACTTTTGGCATGGAAAGACGAAAGAAAACATGAACAGTTTCTAAAATAAGTGAAGGGTGGACTCATGCCACTATGATGCTGACGTTTACCGTTGCATGCTGAGCAGAATATAATGTCCTTGGCCTTTTCCTTGTGACAAATCTGACTTCCTCTCAGCACAAAGATTTTTGCAGAATTTATGTCCTTAAAATAAAAAAGGTGTTCAACAAACGATCATTAAAATATTGGCGCAGTAAACTATTTGTTACGAGGGAGGGGTGCAAAGAGATGAACAGCCAGGTGTACGAGGAGCCAGTGCACATGTGCCGACAAAGTTATTGAATCATTTACCTGTGCTGTGCCGTCTCCATCTTTCCTCGCAATAATAATTTCTTGTTGAATATTCAATAAATGGTTGATTTCTTTTGGTAAATGTACCAAAATGTATCCTGTCAACATTTGAAAAATATGATTTTTTAATAAGTTTAATACAAAAAAACCCCAAAACTTTACGAACCTTTTATATCGTGATATTACACTTTGATGATTGTATATAGCAAAGTAATAGCAATTACAACATAAAACGTTTGCTGTTCTGAGATAAATGTCCCTAGAAATGATCTATTCTGAGTAATTTTCACATAGGTTAGAATACCCGTTACCTTGACAACCGTTGCTATAGAGCTGTACTCATCAACTCTTCAAAAATATAATTGAAGTGAAAGTTATATGTGTTCTTGCAATAAAAAGTAAAAGAATTCTGACAGCACGAATGGTTTTAACAATATTTTCAACTAAACTAGCATTTTCGTACATTTTCACATGCGATTCTGGTTCGATTTCATAGAATTCTAATTAACGGCTAATCAATGAAAAATATTGAGGCCAAATATAGAGAATGACAAAATGTCAAGTGAATATGACATTTTGGACTTATCCACCTGTGCATGATTCTTAAGTGGAATGCTACTTAATGGATTATTTTACATCTATGAAACATGGAAGGCATATTGACAAAACGGCTGATTATGCTCTTGGAATATCATGTTTTAATGCCAAATAGTAATTTGCATATATGGAAATACATTAAACAATTGTTATCAATGAAACGTTTTGAATTATTAGTCAATATAAGTTTGCTAGCAGATATCGCACTGACGGGATTAACGGTGCGGCATTCTATTGTTCCAGTGAACCGAGCCAAATGCTACATCAGTGGAATACGGACCAACTGCGTGATATCTTGTAGCGGGCCATGGGCATGGAATTGGGTACAGTACATAAACGAATCGGACTCAAGATGGCATCCCGGATCGCCAGTGTCAGGGCTTGTTAGAAACTGCATGGTGTATAGTTGGAAGAATGGGAAGTATTTGTGGGAAGAAACTGCATGTTTTGAGTATGAGCATTATTTCTGCGAAATCGCTCTGTATTGACATGTAACAACATTGTGTTACTGACATTTTCTTCAATTACAAGCTTTATAGTAAGGCCTCACCGTCCCTTCAACAGTTCTGATCCTTTTAACATATCGTATGTTGCGGTTCATATGTATCAACAGTGCTTTTGTTATTTTGGGGGCGTTTGTGTGTCGATGTTTGTGTGTTTGTTGTTTAGTGCTACTCTCGGCAATTCTCCAGTCTGTTGAAACCTTTCCAACGATTTCATTGGTTGTTGAGCATATATTCAATATTCAAGTTACGTCACGGCGGCTTGCTATTTGCACACTGGACCAGAAAATCCAGTGATTGGGCTACAACTGACACCTTACTAACCTGAGACTGGGTACATTTAGTCACCCCAGTTTTTTTTACCAGTTCTACATTTGAATTTTAAATCTGGTAACCTGCTGATGTGTCTCTCCCTCGTGGGCATCTTGTATCCTGTCCGTTATTGAGGTTGTCCGTGTATTTTTTCTGTGTTTCCTCTCGCGCTGCCCCGCCCTCCCGCCCGGAATGTTCATTCCGACGTGAAATACCAAAAACGTATTTTTATCTCAAATTTCCCTGTCGCTGTGGAAATGTATGATTTGTTTGTTTGGTGTTTAACGCCTGCAACATTCAAATCATATGGCGGCGGTCTGTGAATACTCGAGCCTCGACCAGACAATCCAGTGATCAGCATGTGCATCGATATAAACAATTGGGATACGATGACATCTGCGAGCCAAGTCTGCGAGCCAAGTCACCGTGCCTGACCATTCGATCCCGTTAGACGCCTCTGTGACAAGCAGGGGTTGGTGAAGATCAAGAACGGGAGGAAATGTATTACCTGAAGCGATAAAAAATTACTCTTAGCCATGCTACACGTAAATAAAACTGTTCCTCTTCATAAATATTTCTTCATTTAGTGAAGAAATGTTTCCACAATAACGCGATTCGATCTTCATCATACACCTATTTAATGGCTATAACCACACGATCTTAATTTATACATTTCTTTTAAAAAATTGCCCTGTTATTACAAACACAATTTGTTCGACCGCTCTTGCTGGTTCAGGTTGAATATAACGCAGACCTATATCAAAACTCTAAGGTAACAGAACTTGAAATCAAGACACGTAACAGATCTGTACATAAGTGAGTAGATAATGTGGGTTCTGCATTATTTGGCTATGATGTTACACACGTTTTTTATACGGCTGCTTCAATGTTTTAACATTTACCACAGGAAGTTATGTTCTCAAATCTCAAGATTGCATGCAATACTGGCATGCGCAGATTTCATACCCGTTACTCTAAACACAGCTCACACTGTGTCCAGGTTTTTGTAGGTAATTACAGCTATCAAAGTCTCTGTAGGTTTGCGTTGAGCCAAGAGAATGTTGTCTTGCCACGTTCACTGAAATTTTTTGCTGACTTTGTACGTGACGCTGTTGATTAAATAAACGTTGAAGATGGATGTGCGTTAATCTTTGATTTACTAATTATTTGAGATGTAACACAGTGAAAGCTGGATAATTAATCAAGAATATGTATAACGCGCTTTTCCATGCTTCATATCCTGCTCAAAGCGCACGATCCGATTATTATTACCCCGGATAACCCAAGCTGCCTGCGAGGAGCTAGAAGGTTAATAGACACATGACTTATCCCACCAGGTACCCATTTTCTGCTGGGTGAACAGAGGAGATTTTACCAACAAACTCACTTGCCCAAGGTGACACCACATGTGTCACATGTGCTTCGTTGTGGGGCAGAACTGAAGTGTTAGGACATTTCCGCAAACGTTTTTGTACTTCCCTTTGAACATTACGCATGTGCGAAAAGAAAATATGCTTTCTCTTATGCAAAAGCTTTGCAAATCATACACATTCATACATATAGCAAACTGAGATAAACGGTCCTCCTTCCCCACATGGGTACAATGTGTGAAGCCCATTTCTGGTGTCCCCCGCTGTGATATTGCTGGACGGCTTAAAAATAAACTCACTTACTCACTCACTCCACAACGTCAGGAAATATCGTTTATATATAAATTTTAGAAAAGGTAAATTTCTTTTGTAAAAATAAATTTTACATTATATGTGTTAGTCTGGTGAAAGACCTTTAGAGCTGATCGTCACGAAGTTAACAGTATCATATTTCAATTGTGAGTGAGTGAGTTAATATTTATCTTCACATGGGCAATATTTCAGCCATATCGTGACGAGAACATCATATTTCAATAAGGTTTGACAGCTAGAAATTAGAATAAACGATGAAATTACACAAATCTACAGTCAAACACTTTTGTTGAAGGGACCTACGTAAATGTTTCAAGTTTTGCAAGGTTCGAAGCAACCGCAATATGAGCACCAAAGAAGAATTAAACAGGGACTAAGCTTTCACTCCTATATACATAATCATTATGCAGAAAAAATGGAACGTTTCAAAGGGCCACATTGACGGGGTCCTAGTGTGAGATACGTTGCTGTTTATAGACAGAGCATTGACCCAGGAGCATATGATGTGTCTTCACAACGAGGATGAATAATTTTAGGTGGAGTCTCCAGATACGATCAAACGCTTACTATTTAAAGACAAGAGTTTGTTTATGGATGACAACTTCTTTATTGTGAAGGGTCACGACGTTTCGAAGTATGTTCTTACTCCTTCATCAGGTGAATGAAACAATTAGGAACAAACAGCTATATTATGAATGAATGAATGAATCTCTTTATTTCCTCCAGATTGTAGTCCGAAGATCATTATAAACATGTACATGAAATATTTACAGCAACATAATCACAGCAATATATTCACAAGACATTCATATAGTGATATATACATGTACAAAGAAAAATGAAAGGTCTAAAATGCACAGTTTAGTGAGGGAAGCAAGGAATATAGGTATTTACAGAAGAGGGCAAGCATACATCTCCATGACATTTCATCAATATCGTTAGTTACTAGTAGTTATAATAGTGATAACACTTCATCTTCAGATAATAATTCTATTTGTACATAGACATCCACATCAAAGAGATCTATAAGTTTTGAAAAGAAATTATTTCTGTTGTACATATATATAGTGTTCACAGTGTAGAATTACATGGCAGTCATAATCATTACATTATCTTTTGCAGAGTTCACAATGTTTTGAGAATTTTCCCCTCGAGCTGATTTGTACACAAAACTGTAATATATCTTTAAACTGTGGGTAAAAATACATCAAACAATACAATCTATGTACACCAAAGAAATTGTGGATCAGGCGATATCTATTCATATCTTGCCTTACACACGCTTGAGAAACCCATCGTTCAGTTTCAGATTTATTTATGCAATTAATAGTTATTCTTCGCCATGACGATTTACATTTTCATTCATTCATTCATTTATGTCTAAATATATTTATGTCTAAATTTCACATCACTATTTCTGTGGCTTCCTATCCAAACAACTTCTGATTTGTCACAATTAATCTTAAGTCCTGACATTCGGGCATATAGGTCTAATGTATTAATTACAGCTTCGAACCATTTCTTTGAACCACCCAAAATAAAGTCAGTGTCATCTGCATATTGTGCAATCAAATATTCAATGTCGTCTACCATTATTCGTTTATTTTTTTAACAAGAGCTGATAATATGTTGGTATATTTTCATTTCCAAGTTATAATTCCTGGTTTCTGGGTTAAAGACGAGGGACCAGTTTCAAAACTGAAATTCAGTGATCTTAATAGAAAGTCTCCAAGGTCAATCCAGAACATGTTGAAAACCTCATAGGAGAAGCAACCAGAGCCTGGACTCTTGTTATTTTTAGATTTTGTTAAGTGCAGATAGGAGTTCATCTTTCGTTCCTGGTCCTTCAATTCTATCTTGATTTTCAATCTTACAATTGTCTTGCTCTCTAGGTAAACTGTTGATGTCTATATCTTTCACTAAGTGTTCTTTTGATGAATATAGATCACGATAAAAAGATTTTAGCTCCTATTGGTTGAGCATCATTGCAAAGGGTCACTGAAGTTGATGATTCAATAGAATGTCCATTTTCATCCCTGTGCACAGTACAATTAGCAATTTTTATCAGAGAATGTTATAGGAGTGACCTCCGTGACGCCATCTCGGATCAAATAGGGACGTCCTCGTAGCAACAATCATGAATCTTACGCTAACTACAAACGTCTTAAGAGAGATTATAGACCAGCTAAAAACTGCCATCCAAGATCTTTCTGAACAAAACCTCAAAGAATATGAACAGATTGCAGAGTGTGATTCTAAGCTATTTTTGGAAAATGGTGAAAACTAGGAAAGGAAGGAATGGTAATTATTGTGCACATCTGACTGTTGATTATCACGATGTCTGGGATCAACAGGACGCGTGTATCTCCTTTGCCAGTCTCTATCAGTTCATACTCCTCAGGCAAAACCAGACTTCAACCAGAACTTCATGCAGCAAACAGAAAGCAAAATCAATGAGTCATCCTCCTCACTGAATCGTGATCACATTCAAAATTCTCATCAAGTGAGTGAGAGAGTTAATATTTAACGTCTATCGGCAATATTTCAGCCATATTGTGACGACAAAAAGTTATGTACGAAGAATAAACCTATGGATACTTATTTAAAAATCTGCCAGCGAAGGGCAGTATAACGACTAGAATATCACAAATTAAAACTAGTTTGAGTTAAGTGTAAAATGTTAAATTATTTCACAACAACACAATATACAATCGGGCCATAGATCGCCAGCAACTGAAGGTAGATCACCATACCAGGGACCACGGGAACTTACAGTACATTTGCTTCCTGCATGGGCCCTAGCTGGATTTACACCATCTCCTCAGGCGCTGGCGATGGAAGGGAAATTTAGCCATAATTTAAAATAACAAATATTCTACGTTTATAAAGAATGATGGGCTAAACTGACTTTGAAAGGTTTGGGACTTACGTATCCCCTCAGGAATTCTCATCAAGAAACTCGATGTATCGTACAAACACTTACACGGAACAAAGCTGCTGGAAAGGACTGTAAACAAAATGAAAACATTATATATGGTGGACTTCAGACAGACAGACAGACATTTTATTTCAGTAATGTAGGCCCTTGGCCCATAATACAACATAGAGCAATTATAAAGAATACATACATGCTGGATATAGGATGACGATTGGAGTACAGGTTCAATTGATAGTAGTATTGGATTTATGTCTAAGTTTTAATACGGTGGAGGGGAATGTAGTTAATGATTTTAGATAATTTATGTAGTTGCGAGTAATTAAACGCACAAAAGTTTCAATTGTTGGAGGGTGGGTCTGGTGGGTTGTGAAACATTTATTTCTTATTTCAGAATATTTACCACAGATGAGTAGAACATGGAACTCATCTTCAACATAGTTTAAACCAACAGAGTGGCAGTAAAGGCAGAGACGTTGATCATAGGGTGTATTTGTGTGGCGGCCGGTTTCCACTGCTAATCTAAAGTTGTTACTGCGGAACATAGCCATAACTTTCCTTTGATATGGGAGGAAGTCACATGACAAGTAGTGTTCGACATTAAGTAAAGATTTAAATTGTGAATAATATTTACATTTAGATGAAGAGTCAAGTGAGGAACGCCAATTTGAAGGAAGCAGTCATAAAATCGCTGCTTGAAGATGGATATAAATGTTTTAATGCAGCCAATTTCTTGTGAGATCCATACAAACCCAAAACCATACTGAAAAAGGATTTGTCTTATATGTGAAGACCAAGTAGATTTATTATTATCATCGAGAGATTTGAGCATTTGGTAGGCCTGATAAGGAAGTCTATGATGTAGCTGCAACAGTCTGCACCAGTACATTATTGATCTAGAGGTATAGTGGTATTGCAGTGAGAGTCTGCCACACTCCCCAAGCACCATGCTATTGTTGGTATACTTGCTGACTTTGAGAAAAGTCTTACAGAACTTAAAATGTACAGTTTCAATATGTCTGCAATAAGTGGTTCCCCAAATCTCTGATCCATAACACAGAATCATGGAGTCAAATATCTTAAAAATGTCCTTGTGATTAATACATCCAAAATGTTTCTGGTAATTATAGATGGAGAATATAGCTTTGCTTGCTTGAGCTGCTAAACAGGATTTGGCTTTAGTCCATGACAATTTAGGGATGAACACAATCCCAAGATATCTGTATATATTCACAACTTCTATTTGTTCAACATTTAAAAACCATTTCTCATTCTTATTATTCATCTCACGCGCCTATTCAACGCCAAGGTATGCGTCATCATACCAACTCACAAAGGAAACAACAAACCAACAAATTTAGCCAACAACTACACACCCATTACTTTATTGCCAGTTCCTTATAAACTATTTGAAAAACTCTTGAAAAACAAACTTACCAAATGGCTTACCAATTCTGGTACCTCTCTTCCGAATGCCCGACAAGGCTATCAACCAGGACTTGAATGCACAAGAACCTCCTTTAACTTATCGGAATCCATTCACCATAACCTATAATTAGGGAGTAAAGTGTACGGAGCCTTTATTGATAACAAGCAGGCATTTGACACAGTATGGTATAGTGGACTCTTTCTCAGATTAGCTAACCTCGGAATCATTGGTCAGACATGGAGACTATTTGTGAACTGTTACTCTGACTTTACATGACCTTAAAAGTCTTATTGCAGTCAACGGCTGTCAGTCAGAACACTTATCCATGAAGCAATGTGTGAAACGGGGAGGAGTACTCTCAACCTTTATGTGACTGGTATTCATCGACGATCTGCTGAATCAACTACAGGCTTCAGGACATGGCATACGTGTTGGGAATTTGAGCCTTGGGAATCCGACGTTAGCAGATGACCTCACAGTTCTCTCCCTCTAATCCCTCTGGACACTAATCACTTCTTGATATAATCACTACCTATATCTCGAACTAGAGATACGAAGTAAATCCCACCAAGTGCCAGGTTATTGTCTTCAGTCAGCAAGACAACTCATCATGACTTCATACTCGCTGGCCATCCACTTCCAAGCAGTGACTGTGTCCCCCACCTGGGAACTAAAGTCTGCAACAACCTAACACATTCGCAGTCCATAAAAGAAGCTTGTCTTAAAGCAAGAGCCTCTTACCATTCTCTAACTGGTATTTGTATCTGACCACATGGACTCAATCCCCTGATTTGTTGGCGACCTATATCCCGTTTTTATATTGTATTGTCTTCGTAAATAAAATAGTTTTATATGTACATGCTAGTTTTAGACTCCATCTGTAATACTCTAGTTATTTTATAGTCTTTCGATGACTGATTATTTAGCAACTAAAATATATTGTTTATGTAAAACTTTTCTCGTCACTATATGGCTGAAATATTGCTGAGGTGACGTTACATTTTAACTTACTCACTCACTCAGTCCTCTGATTGTAGAGTCAGCAGTGAACAATATCGCTCTACCAACCCTCCTTTATGGATGTGAACTTTGGACAAACAGATGCCAACATGATGAACATGTATTAGAAACGGCATGGCGCTATCTGGCAAAGCAGATTCAAAGTTTCCCAAGACGTACCCGAAACAGATATGTGCCTCGGCATGATCGGATGGATTCCGGTCCAAGAGAAGATAACTAATTTTTTCCAGTTCATATTCTTCTACAGACTGATCACGCTATCTCGCCGCTTTTTCACTTCCAGACTTCTTCTCTACCTCGAGAAAGCCGACTCAGACACGCTACGCGGATTCTGTCCCGCAGTTGTCCCTGTTCTGCAGTTGTCTCTGGTCTTCAACTCTACAATCTCGGACACCTCCTCATTGTTTTAATTCAAGGTCTACCAATACCAAGCAAGCAATCTTGGATAAAAAAAATCATCACAGAACGAGTAACCTATACAACTGAATGGAAACATTGACAGCACGTCAAGACCTTCTACTTCCTAGCGCAGATGTGGATTGCAGTCCCTCCGCCCGGTGAAACGATCTGTGCCCTGTGCAAGCTCCTGTACACATACCTGCTACAACATGTCCCCAGCTCTATATGCCATTTACAGCAAAATCTGGAGCAACACGTTCTCAATTTATTGTTTTTTATATTGATATAAATTAAATTGTTCTCGTCACGACATGGCTGAGATATTGCCGATGTGACGTTAAATATTAACTCACTCTCTCACTCTGGAGCAACACGCTGGAATATCTACCCCTAAAGCTACATGTACATCTCTACAACTGTGACGACGAGACCTTCCTGCATTTGCTCACAGGTCGTCCATAGACTGTGTGCACTGATGCAGAGGTGCTGCTTCACTTCCACAACCTCTCCGCTGTTTTCTTCATGTCTGCTATGTCTGCATATCAGTACCTCATCGTGTGTCGCCATTTGCACCCATGAACCCCAGCAAAGATTCATGTTGTATATTAAGAAGTGCGTGTTCTTGATATACGAATTATCACATAGGGGATGGATATAGATCTGTTTCAAAAGAATCATCAATGAAAAGAGTAATTCATTAGTTCATCAAACCTCTGGACAAAACGATCTCAAGATGGACAGGCACATGCGTTACAGCATATTCTGTATATTTGTGCAAGGCGATACATGGATCTAGTCGCATCTCTCCAGGAGAAGTACCAATATTATTTTTTGTGCATGTTCAAAGGGTACCTGCTCTTTCAATGGCATCCGTGAAGGTCCGGGTTAGAATGAACCTTCAGTATCCCATGCTTGTCGTAAGAGGCGACTAACGGGTTCGAGTGGTCAGGCTCGCTGACTGGGTTGACACATGTCATCGGTTCCCAATTGCGTAGATCGATGTTCATGCTGTTGATCACTGGATTATCTGGTCCAGACTCGATTATTTACAGACCGCCGCCATATAGCTGGAATATTGCTGAGTGTGGCGTCAAATTCAACTCACTCACTCTTTAAATGGTGATATTTCACACAGTAGTTTTCATGGGCATTCCTGATTATTCAAGTCGTTTCCAATTCATGACTAGAATCTTAAACATAGATTCGTATTTCTTCCTAAGCTTTGTTTTATTTTATAAATACCTGTTTACGATGCAATCGCGAAAATTACAGGTAGGTATATAAGTGTTTGGTTGAAGCACGAGTAACGTATCACTCAATTTCAATCAGAAAGGCAGTCCGCCATAATCTGACTTTAGGTCATCACCAAAGCCAACCCCGGAAATTGATCTTCTACATATGTTTGATACCAGTTTTCTCGCGTGTATTTCTCAGGTGTGTGAGCATATAGTTTATGATGGTATTATCCTGTTGTAGGCTTGCTCAATGTAAAAACTCTGCCTGGACAGATCCATTTTCAACAGATATTTTTATTCAGCATCTGGCGGCTTGACGTACACTAAAATACAGATGCCCAACACTAAACACTAAACAAATTTGTACCACCTCCCTTACAAGCGTGGACTATATGTTATCATCATGGGGGTTCATGTCTCGAGGTTTTATGACTACGTATTTGGTTGTTATGTTTGATTGGTAATAATTATAAATAACCTTTTAAAGGCACCATTACCATTTGCAAGATTGCGCAGTTATTTTACCTCTCATAAACTCTGTTGTTTTCTTATGATTCGGAGTAAAATGCTCATGCTTGTCATTGAGGCTTTAATGTTACACATGGAGATGTATGCGTGTCATGCTTCAGATGTCTAAATCGTAACACGAAACTTGCTGCTCGGAAGTAAACAATCCGCGAAGTCCCTCCAACATAGTGCAGGAGAAATTGGGACGAGAATACAACACACGAGGCCGTAGTTCTATTGACTTTTGACAGTTGAAGACAACAAGATACTCGTAGATGCTTATGCTTGACTGCCACTGTCGACCAAGAGAAATGGAAGAGCTTGATAACATTGTTTACATGGCCTTACCTTAAATGTTGGTAGAGGTGTAGTTGGCCATATGTGGCACGAATTGCCTTTTTTAGGGGAGTGTCGGTGCAGATAATGCTGAGAAGCGGATTGATATTGACGGGTATCGCCAGGTGAGTGGATCAAATTCTCTTCGTACATTATATTTTCTGTTTGTACACATTCATGTATGTATGTCCTCCCGAGAGGGTACGGAAGTCCCAAAACATTCCCAGTAAATTAAAACTCCACTTTTTTAATCGTAGAATATGTGTTATTTTAATGCATGTCTAGATTTGTCGCAATTGCTAACAGTTGAAGGGATGATGTAAATCCAGCTGGAGCCCATGCAGGAAGCAAATGTACTGTAAGTCCCCATGGTCCCTAGTATGGTGATCTACCTTCAGTTGTTGGCAATATATAGCCTGTTTATATTATATTGTCATCTATAGTTAAACTGTTTTAGATCTAATGACTAGTTTTAAATTCGAATCTGTGATAATCTAGTTATTTTACTTTCCATCGTGGACAGGTTTTTTACAATTTACCATTAATTACTATGTGTAAAATTAATTGTTCTCGTCACGATATGGCTGAAATATTGCCGATGTGACGATAAATTTTAACTCACTCACTCACTTTTTTAACCGCAGTATATATGTCATCTTAATTATGGCTAGATTAGCAATGCTTGCTAACATCTGAAGGGATGGTGTAAACCCAGCTAGAGTCCATGCAGGAAGCAAATGTACTGTAAGTCCCCATGGTTTCTAGTATGGTGATCTACGTTCAGTTGTTGGCAATCTATAGCCTGGTTTTCTATTGTACTGTCTTCTGTAATTAAGCTGTTTTAGAGTTACATACTAGTTTTGTCTGTGATATTCTAGTTAGTTTTAATGTCCTTCGTTGACAGTTTTGTTTTTAAAATTACCTTTATGTATTCTAGAATTATAACTTGTTTTAAGTCACGATATGGCTGAAATATTGCCGATGTGACTTTAAATCTTAACTCACTCACTCATGTATGTATGTAGATGGTAACAGACAACTGGAAGCGGGTATAAGCCTAAGCATGCTCAAAGCGCACAGTTACAATTTGATAATTATTACCTCGGATAACCCAAGCTGCCTGTGAAGCGCTAGAAGGTTAGTAGTCATATGATTTATGGCACCGGGTACCCATTTTTTCTGCTTGGTGAACCGCGGCAATTTTGAACAAACTCACTTTCCTAAGTTGGGACCACATGTGCTTCGTTGTGTGGCAGGACTGAAGTCCTTGAAACCCTCAGGAGTCAAGCTGCCAAACAGTCATCCACCCAAGACTCTCCGCGCTCAACCTTGCTTAACTTCAACTGATCATGTGTATATATTTGACACGTCATCCCTGTTATATTAAAAATTCTTCAACCTATCTTGATTTTGAAACAACATTGTTGATACTTATAGCTATCTTTATGTTTTGAAGTGACGAAATCAGAGTGAGGTCTTGCATTGTTAACCATTTGCCTTTGTTCGCATGCAGAAGGTTGCAGCTCTACTGGGTATGGTATCCGAAAGCCTCTTTCTTAGATTACAAGGACAGAATATAGTGTTAATATGCGTCGGGTTTAGGTACCAATTTTCAACAGTCTTTACTCTCCTTTATTCAGAAATCCACGTTAATCATAATCTTTGTTTTAGCAGTGACTTCATCAGCGTATAACATGAAGCTTTTGGGCAGCCTCGCATTGTTAACCATCTACCTTTGCTCGCAGGCAGAAAGTCTCATCTCTACTGGGTATGATATCGAAATGTCTCTTTCTCAGCTTATAATGAAAAATATCATGATTTCAATTACTCATTATATATAATACCTCGTTTTTTGTAACAGTGTGTTTAATTGTAATGTAAATATGTATCGTTCCAGGGTTATCCAAATAACCTTCATAAAGCATGTCATTCGATGGTCAATTGTTACTTTTTACACATTCTGCTTTCAGTCGAGGACTACTACTTATCGACAAAGGTATGTGTAGTATGGTGCATTATACTATGAATCTTTTATGACTATGAATTCCTTTTCAGATCTCCCGTTGTCATACTGATGAAATTAATGTGTTTTATGCTGTATTATCTATCTCAGTGTGGGGTAAACTACGGTTATAACGAACTCAAAGGGAAACAACCTCTAGTTCGTTATGAGTAACGGTTTTTCTACTATAGTCCGTTTGGTTCAAAAGCGGACCGATGAATTGCAATCTAACTCGAAAACTAATAAACATATAATACTCAATGAAAGGCTGATCATAATCAAAACATCAGACCAACTCTGTGAGTTTTTTTCAGAATTTATGTCCTAAAACTAAAAACGTTGTTTAACAAACTATCATCAAAATATTTACACAGTTCACTATTTGTTGACCTGTGAAAGTCCGGGTTAGAATATTGGCCATCAGTAGCCAATGCTTGTCGTAAGAGGCGACTACCGGAATCGGGTGGTCAGGCTCGCTGACTTGGTTGACCATGTCATCGGTTCCCAATTGCGCAGGTCGATGTTCATGCTGTTGATCACTGGATTGTCTGGTCCAGACTCGATTATTTACAGACCGCCGCCATATAGCTGGAATATTGCTGAGTGCGGCGTAAAACTCAACTCACTCACTCACTATTTGTTACGAGGGAGGAATACAAAGAGAGGAACAGCCAGATGTGTGAGAAAGTATGGAGACGGCACAGCACAGGTAAATGAATCAATAGCTTTGTGCACGTGCCCCCCACCCCCCAACCCCGTACACCTGGCTGTTCCTCTCTATCTCTTTTTGCATTCCTCCCTCGTGACAAATAGTGAACTGTGTCAACATTTTAATGATTTTTATTTTTAAGGACATAAGTTCTGCAAACAAAATCACAGAGTCTGATGTTTTGATTATGATCAGCGTTTCATTGAGTATTATGTGTTTATTAGTTTTCGAGTTTTCGATTGCAATTCATCGGTCCGCTTTTGAGCCAAACGGACTATAACATGAACATCAAGTGGCCAAGACAAAACGAACAGTTCGTTATAAGTGTGTTCGTTATATACATAGTTTATGTATGGGAATTTCAGTGGTATCCGTCTCATTGCGAAAATGTATCTATTTCCCGTCGTTTTGTTATCACTCTCTAAATATCGTTGCTAACTGACCTTCGACAATGCTTCCATATGTTGGTCATGACACCACTTTGGACATCCATGGAACTTACACCATGCTTGCACGTTTTGTCATCTATCTTGTATCAAATAAAACATATATTGTATATATTATGGTATTACTATTAGCAGTAAATCATGTTGCAATCAAGGATATGCATGGCATGATCGTACAGGCTTTTAACTCCGTTGCAAATCATTTTTTTTTTCACTATAAACATATTTTAAACAGAGAATGTGTTCTTTAAATGTAGATTTATTCCATTTCATTATAGTAATAGCTACTGGCCAATACGACATCGTCCTCTGTTGGTTACCTTGTCATTTTGGAATTTCTGGTAACACAATGTCCGAAACTTTCAATGTTAAATTTACACTTACCAGATTTTTAAACGCAGTATTTTCCTTCTATTAAACTGTTGGCTAAACTTGTCATACAATCGCATGCAGCTGAAGTGGTGGTGTAAATTCAACTAGGGTCCATGCATGTAACAAAGGGTACTGTAAGTCCCCATGGTCCCTAGTATGGTGATCTACCTTCAGTTGTTGGCGATCTATAGCCTGTTTCTTTATATTGTATTGTCCAAATAGTGCTATCAGTTTTAACTTTCCACACTAGTTTTAGTTGTAACTGTTATATTCTATTTGTTTTACTGTCCTTCGTCGACAGGTGTTTTTAATACACATATATTCCATTTCAATGTTAAGTATGTTCTCGTCACGATATGGCTGAAATATTGCCGATGTGACGTTAAATATTAACTCACTCACTCACTGACTCATTATATTTATATTTATTATTCAGTTATCATTTCAACTATTTGATGATATCTACTTGTGTTCTTGATCTCACAAGATGTGTTAATGCCCTGTTATGTTCGCCTGGTTACACCATGTGAAGCCCATTTCGGGTGTCGCTGTGGTATTGCTTGTATATAGCTGAAACCGTACTCAAACACTCACTCCAATTTTGTATTTTTTCAGATACATCACAAAATCAAAAACAGTGTATGAGTGTTGTCCAGGTTGGAAGTCTAAGAACAATGTAGACTGCAACTTAGGTATTGATGTACAGCGTATTATTATTTGGTCCAAATGCTTCTGTGGTCTGAGATTAGATAATTATCCTTTGTGAGATTGAACAAAAGACATATTATTCTCCCTGACAGAGATATTGCAGTGGATGAAAGAAGGAGTGAGTGAGCAAGAGAACGAACGAACCAGCAACCAGTTCTAGTTTGCTTTCTCTATTCGATGCCTTCTAATGTACGTTTCTGTAGTGGCCAATTAATGATAACATCCGTATGTGAGTCCATGCAGGTAGCAAAGGTACTGTAAGTCCCCATGGTCCCTAGTATGGTGATCTACCTCGGTTGTTGGCAATCTATAACCTGCTATTTTAATATTGTATTAGATTTAATTACTAGTTTTAATTTTCTATCTGTGATAATCTACTTGTTTTACTGCTTCGTTGACGGGTGTTTATAATTTACCTTCAATTATTATTAATCTATAACTTGATTTAGTCACGATATGGCTGAAATATTGCCAAAGTGACTAAAATATTAACTCACTCACTCACTCACCGTAAGTGAAAGTATATAATGTGTGAATCTCACCACGAACACTAGAGTTATTGATATATTTGAATTGAATATGTAGTGTGCCATAAGTAACTTTAAAGTAGTTTCAAGCTGGTTAAAGAGTTTCTTTGCCTTGCAGCTTCATCATAGATGGTGTCTAGTTATTCTCAGGCAAAGTGCGTACAGCTACGGAAGCTGTCTATATGTCAGTAATACTTTGGTTTGTTGTTTATCGCCACTCTCAGCAATATTCCAGCTATATGGCGGTGGTCTGTAAATAATCGAGTGTGGACCAGACAATCCAGCATGAGCATCAATCTACGCGATTGGTATACGATGACATGTATAAACCAAGTCAATGAGCCTGATCACCTAATCCTGTTAGTCGGCACTTACAACAAGCATGCGTTACTGAAGATCAATTCTAACCCGGATCTTCACGGGTTCTTCAATAATACTCATTACGAAGCATACACAGTTGTTTCACTCTGTTGCCAGGACCTCTATTCAATTATAGCCAATACAGCACCATTTACCATGTTAGAGCTGAGTTTGTTGTAATACTGAAGAAATGGCTATCTAATGCAGTTGGATTTCTTCCAACAATAAACTGTAGTGCAATGAAACAAAGTCTCATCCAAACACCCTAGCTGTTGACAAATGTTACGCCACGCCTTGCTATGCCAAATTATTATTTGCAGTCGCTGTTGAGTTTGTTGTGTATCCAAAGAAGTAATTATCCAATACAACTGCATTTCTTCCAACAATAAACTGTAGTGCAATGAAACAAAGTCTCTTCCAAACGAACACCCTAGCTCGGGACAAATGTTACATCAAACCAAATAATGCCAAATAATAATTTGCAGCCGCTGTCGTAATGATCTCATAAATGACAAACAAACCTCTCTTCAATAGAAGAGTAACGTATTGAAACATCATGGTGTTACCATGTTGTCTTCTTCAGCCATCTGTTACGGCAAGGACAACACAAATGGAGCTTGTAACCAGAGAGGAAGCTGTGTTGCACCAAACAAGTGTTCCTGTCACACTGGGTATACTGGATCACAATGTGGTAAGCATACGGCTTAGCAAGTGTGCTTATTATACAAGGGGGCGGTGGGGTAGCCTAGTGGTTAACGCGTTAGCTCGTCACACCTAAGACCCAGGTTCGATTCCCCACATGGGTACAATGTGTGAAGCCCATTTCTGGTGTCCCCCGCCGTGATATTGCTATAATATTGCTAAATGCGGAGTAAAACCATACTCACTCACTCTTGTACAAGACGTATTGGAATTGAATTATGTGATTTCCGATTGAATATATGTTAGTATCACGAATTTCAGTTACAGCTTGTAGGCTGCGTTTTTGTCAGGTGCATCGACGTTTGACAGTAAGTTACTCGTCGTAAATGGGTTGTTATCGATAGGGTATAGACGGGTGCAGGTGTGTTCTGTCTGATTAGCCTCACGGGTGCCCGTTAAAGCGGAGTTTCCTAGAGCCAGGGTTTTATATACAGGCTTTTGATCGGTTGGATTGTGTGGCAGTATGCGAAATAGTTTCCAACTATTGCTAGCCAGTCAGGCCAGCTATGCCTGAAAGTAACTAGCCCACCTGAAATTTGAATGTACAAGCTAAGCAAAAGATTACAAAAATAGATGAGAAAAGGATATTGTTGGCATGACCCGGGTTTCATCATTAAGCTGCTAATAGTAACATTTTTATCAGGCCAAAATCTTGAATGATTTAAAAGTTTATTATAACTTAACAAGTCGGAGACAGTGGTATATTTACAAAATGACCCCTTGACAATTCACAAGCCAGTCAGGCCAGTGACTGTGGCGATTTACAGGCCCGACCGGATTTTTATTAGCCACGGGCCAGCGGGCCAGTGGCATTTTTTGGCACACTGCTGTGTGGAGTTGTTATCAGCACCTTATGCAGTGATAGTAAGCCCTTGCTTGTTGCCCCGCCTGTAACGTTAGGTATCAGTGTGATCCGTGTCAAGTGTAAAACATGTGGTAAGAACAAAGTCCACATTGTCCGTGTTACAACAAGTATGTTTGATCTGAATGTCGTGATTGTCAGATATTGTATATGTGTTCCTACCAGTGGGGAAGATGGGGGCGGCTAGCAATTTCTGTGCATTAAAACTTTCACAGAATGAGTAACACGTGGTGCTTGAATGACAGCATTGCTGGTAGTGGTAACTAAAGCGTATTCATATAATTTTTTATTTAGTACCTTTTCTTGACTTACAGGTAAAGAATAATACGTTCAAATAGTACATATTGATTGCATATTATATATGAATAATATTTAAATCTGTGTCGTCATTAGAGCGAATGCATTGTTTTCCAGAAAAATGTCTTGATGCTAGGGGAGATCCTGACTATTCCATCTGGTGGCAGGTTACGAGCCATCCGGACTGCGCTTGTACGTATCCTGAAATCGTTACATGTATACAAACACATATGAGATAAAATATATGAAGTTGAAAATGATATATATGCTCAACAAATATAATGTATAACCATTTAGGAAACCCCACACCATCACTTAACCATCACCAAATGGATCAAGTGGTAGTCTCTACCTAGCCCGACGTTCTTGCCTGTGCCAGTCTGTGAGTGAGTGAGTGCATTTTACGCCGCACTCAGCAATATTCCAGCTATATGGCGGCGGTCTGTAAATAACCGAGTCTGGACCAGACAATCCATTGATCAACAGCATGGGCATCGATCTGCGCAATTGGGAACCGATGACATGTGTCAACCAAGTCAGCGAGCCTGACCACCCGATCCCGTAAGTCTTACGACAAGCGTGGGCAAATCTCTGAGAGGGGTCGTTTATTAGAACGACGGTTCCTCACACCAGCAGCCTCCTCTGATGGTGCTGGTGGAAAGTCAGATTCCCACTCTCCATTACCGGGTCATTAAGACCATGGGATTGTGTTTTGCCAAACACATTTAGACTCGTTTCACAGTCATTGTCTTCCTCGGTCCTCCTCGATCCGGTGGCCACTTGCTCCCCCTATCAGTCGACAGTGTGCTTAATGTTCGAGGTAGCATCCATCTTCGCCATGCATGCCAATAACTTACCATTGTGTATTTGCATTGTGTCTTCGTCTGTAAGAAAACATATTTTAGTGCTGTCATCTTTAAGACTGTACAGAAACCTGTAGTGCACATACCACAATTATGAAATTCATACCCAATGTGCAAGTTCGCTTTGTTGCACGTGAGCGTGCAACCCCTAGGTTTTGAGATATTCTGTGAAGCACGTGTTTTACAGGTGAATACCAGTGTGCTGTGGTATGATCCCCTGTTTGGACCAAATGTTTTACAACCACGCCCTTCTGTTCAGGTGGTGCCTACATTATGTTGATATATAGACATTGTGTATTTTCCTTAAGATCTGTTGATCTTGTGAAACTGTGTTGTTTGTTATATCAGTGACGTGTTCGTGGAAGAACCAGTGGTGTTGGCCTGGGGACTGCCCTGATATAAGATTGAGGACGTCCTGCAAATGTCGGAACGGGTTCATTAAGCAAGATGCAGGAGCCAGCTACACAAAGTGTGATCGTGAGAGGAATAAGGGGCTCCCAAATATATAATATGTTTTCGGATATATATTAAGTATAAGTTAAATATGGATTACAAAATTGCCTTCCTGCGGTATTGCACTTCACCTTTCAATTTACTGTTTGTCTGTTCGACTCTGAAATGCTATATATACTCCCCATCAAAAGTTTAGACTCACTAGTGTAAATGTAGCCAGTTACTTGTATAAAGTCAACTGTTCTAAAATACATTTTGCAAAACTGTCCATACTGTTTAAAGGTACTGTTGACACATGAACTGATGTATTGTAAAACACATTTGTAACGTTGACAAGATTATTGTCATGAGTTCAATAAATGATTTAAATTAGTGAAAATTGACGAATTCGTAACAAAACTTTACACTAAAACGCAGCTATTCACATGCATGATATTTGCACATGCTTTACAGCAATTTGATGCCTGATCCTCGTGCAGTACATCTGCATAAGGTTTGCAGTTGGTTCCCCAAGTTAGTGGAGATATTCATCTTCGATGTAACCATACATATATACATAACATATAGTGAGTTATTTAAGTGAGCCTAACCTTTTGATTGGTAGTATATATGTCTGCCAATAACCCAGGGGAACGTAAGTCTGGAACTAAATGAAAACAATACATAAAAAATGGTATTTACAGTTGCTGAGAAGCCCCAACTGCTAACGTGCCATCTTGGGATGACCGATGAACATCACAACGTGAGAAACTCCACACATGGCTCTCACCCTGGATGTGAATATGAATCCGATACATATGTCAACTTGAATCCCACATCTGTACACCTTATTTTGAGCGCCAAGTTAGACAATCTTGACATCAGAAACCCCCCAAACTACATCTACGAGCAAGGATACGGAATAATATATTCAAAGGCGACCCTGTCGAAGGTTTCTATTACAGGTATAACTGCCTAATCATTTTTTCCTGAAAGCGATATTCCAAATACACTCACTCGTAAATATTCTCGTGATTTTGAACAAATAATGATCTTTTCATAAGATTAAATTTGTTGGAATTTCGTTTGATCCATATGGCAATGAGCATTAATAATCATATTCCTGGGGTTTCTATTACAGGTATAACTGCCTGTCATTTTTTCCTGAAAGTGATATTCCAAATACACTCACCCAATGGATCATACTCCCGTAAATAGTCTCGTCATTTTGAATAAATAATTATGTTTTCATAAGATTAAATTTGTTGGAATTTCGTTTGATCCATATGGCAATGAGCAATAATAAACATATTCCTGGGGTTTCTATTACAGGCCTGTCATTTTTTCCTGAAAGTGATATTCCAAATACACTCACCCAATGGATCATACTCCCGTAAATAGTCTCGTCATTTTGAACAAATAATTATGTTTTCTGTTATGAGATTAAATCTGTTGGAATGTCGTTTGATCCACGTAGTAATGAGCATTAATAAAAATATTGTAACATATGTTATATTTGGGATTACACTTTCTTAGTAAAGTACAGATTCTAGTACTTTTTTGGGTGGAGTCCCATCCGGGATTCGAGGCACCTAATCGCCAACACACAAAGTCAGACGCCTAGACCCCTCTGCCACCGCAGCTTCCACCGCGGTCTGGGCGTCTGACTTTGTGTGCTGGCGATTAGGTGCCTGATTCTGAGGGTGTGGGTTCGAATCCCGGATAGGACTCAACCCAAAAAAGTACTAGAATATGTACTTTACTAAGAAAGTGTAATCCCAAATGTAACATGTGTTACATTTGATCACTTTCTAAAAAGGCATTGTGCATTTCATTAAAAAAATATTCCTGAGGCATTAATTTTACATTATAGGACCATATTCATATTGTTTCATGCACTAATCGAAAGAAAATGCGAACAGATATTGATACGCATTATAAACTTTTTTTCTGTGTGCAGGACTTGAAACTAGCTTATCCACAGTTATATTGTCCGGCGGAAGTGACTGCTCAAAAGCGCTTGGGAACACTTCACCATCTTCTTCCTTGACATGTTCACGGACTATAACAGTACCTACAGACATGTATGATGGAGAAAGGTATGACCATGTGACAAAACAGTGCAATACTATTATAAGCATCTAAGTGTAAGAAAATTAATATCATTGCCAACACATGCTAAAACATCATTATTACATTATCTGGCAATGTGCATCTATTTCGCTTGAAGTTTAAGAATAAAAAAGATTGTTACAGCAAAGAATTTATAGATGACTAGTAACTACTCATGTAAACTTTAAATGCATTACAGGCCTGTGGCCTTTTTGAAGTACGGAATAAAGATTGATTGATTGACTGACAAAACAGTATGAGAAATGAGATCTGTCTTTTCATATATGAATATGTATTAGGGAAGTTGGTAGAGAAGATTGAATTTAGCCTTAAGTATACTATCCCAAAAAAGAAACGCATAGGCGATTTGTATTTTCAAAAATCTATCGTCAAAATATGTAACAGAAGTGTTGGTAACATGATTTGCACAAGTGAAAAATCGACATTACCTAAAAATGTTGATTTTGATGAGATTTCTCACAAGGATTAAAAAGGCATCGCCACAACGCAACAGAAATCACTTTCCAGTTGAAATTGGGTGGCCGGACTTCGGAGGATATCCGGTCAAACTGTACGGAACAGGTTGAAAGAGATTGGTCTGAGAGCTAGACCCGACGTCGGGACTGTGCTACGTCGTCACTATCGCGCTCAACGTTATCTAAAAGTATCCACTTGGTTGTATAGACATTACCTTCTTCTAAACTGGTGTAAAAATTCATTCACTGAAGTCTATTTGTGCACGAGTTATACATGTTTGAAAATACAACATTTTCGCAACAGATTTCTGGCCTATGCATTTCTTTTTTTGGGGATAGTATATATTGAGAATCTAATGTCTTTAACTAACCATCAAACAGCCAGTTTCCTTATACTGATTTACCCACCAGGCCTTGAACTATAAGAGTCAACAAAACTAAAAAGTGAATCTTTTGAAAAAAATATGTAGTGGGCATTGGAGAAATTCGACACGTCAATGACCAAATTGATACTCCATTCCATTCTTTATCCCAATAAACCATGTGTTTCCGTTTTGAATCGTGAAAATTTGACTTGAGCTTGAATACATGTGTGACAAATGCCAATGATCAACGCGAGGGAGTTATGATTTATTGCTATATCCGCTGTATTTCCCTCATTTCAACTGGGACCTGAAAGGTTTATGCAATGTAATGCATTAAAACAAGCCAGATCGTATTTGAATCAAGTATTAGAGTGGGAACATATTATAATTGTTAATAGACAAAAACGATTTGAAACCGGACGATTGAGCACGTGTAACCAATGGTGGATTCCATTCCATTTGTATTAAACTAGAAAAAAATACACCTTCAAAATTATATTTGATGGAATTGCAAATTTTGGTATGTGTCATATATTTCCTGTTTTTCTTTGATCAGGTGAATACTTGACTCGCTTTTGCGTGAACGTTAGGCCAAAGCTAATTTGAGTTGTTAAGTGATCAATGAGAACGAATTGAACATTTTGTCAATATCGGTAGTATTTCTGCCAATGCAATCCAGTGAAACTCGCCAACGAAGGACAGTTACACGATTATCATCCGCACAGGCATTTCACCTTTCACGTACGCTTCTTAATAATTGCCGCAATGATGTTTAGTGGCTGTTCTTCATGAAGACATGAAGACGAAAAGCTGTGAAGTAAAACGATTGAACTGACAAACGTCGTTTTTTATCGAGTCAGCAAAATTGATACTATTTTAAACTAGTATTTGACCATGAAGGTCCGGTTTTCTCCATACAAGCAATGTGTGAAGTGCATTCTTGGTAATAAACAATACCATTTTTTCTGATATATTAATATCAAATGCATGTTTATATTATTCAGGTTGTGTGTACTGTTTTCGGCTACTGGAGGGGCATTCTTTAGGTATCAAGATTTTGACAGACACCATATTGGAACCCAGGTTACGTCTCAACAAACGTCCACCAAACATGTCTGTTTCCGGTATGATATGGGTCAACCTGTCCACTGCTCCAAGCTGAGAACGGGACATTGTTCATCACAGCCACTGGAACTAACAACCCGCATAACACGTTCAGGTGTGCCACAAATATATCTTTTTACAACACGATTCATTTTTGAAGATATTTTAACCGTGAACATATGTTCATCATTGTTCTGTTTATCATGCAATGTTCTTGTTGTAGGTTTGATCCATGTCAAAACCTCTGGTTGGACAGACCCAGTACCACACGGTGGAAAGGCTGATGCAGTTTCTGGCTTGAAATCCATTAGAATAATGATTCTCAGCACTGTAGATAATGGAAATATGATTGATGTTCTACATGCGCCACTTAAAGGTCTGGATCTAACGTATAACACGTTTACTTTGGATAAATCTATTCGCCTCCCAGACAAACCTGGCCTCTATGCTGTCATCTTGGAGGTTCACGACAAGGCTGGAAACATCCAATCAGTCAGACGTTTTGTGTTGTATGACAAATCATCCAAACTGATGGCAATGCCATCAAAACCCCTTCAGGTCGTGTCCGCAACACAGAAATCTAACTATCAATGGCAGACAAACCTTGGATCAGTGTGCATTGACTGGAAAGGCCGTTACTACAATAATGAAATGAGGGTCAATAATCCTTTGAGTCCAGTTCGTCCCCAGGTTGGAGTGGAAACCGACTATGACCAAACTACTGGAGTCCTTAATATCTACGGGACTCCTAATGTTGATGGCATCGTTGAGGCAAAGTATTCTGTCTCTGTCAACCAGGGAGCTAAATCACACTGGACACTGGTTCCTCACTTCACCCATCAGTCTGTTTGTATCACACCAAAACTGCTTGATGGTCAGACGTATGATATTTCTGTTGAGATGAAAGACTTTCTTAACAACTCAATGGAGGAATCGGTACGTGTCCACATTGACTCTACTGTTCCTGATATATCCAACTTGTGGCTCGTTAAAGATGGAAACAAGCAGGTGTACGTCCACGACAGCCTCGACCTTTCTACCATGGTGCTCCACTTTGATGTCAGTGACCCTCACAGTGGTATCGAATCCCTGGAGTGGTATCTTGGCATCAAAGACTCAACAGAAGACCTTGGCCATGGTGTGTTGGCGGTAGAGAAGATGAATGGCCAGGTGAGTGAGTGAGTTTAGTTTTACGCCGCTCTCAGCAATATTCCAGCTAAATGGCGGCGGTCTGTAAATAATCGTGTCTGCGCGAGACAATCCAGTGATCAACATCATGAACATCGCTCTGCGCAATTGGGAACCGATGACATGTGTCAACCAAGTCAGCGAGCATGACCACCTGATCCCGTTAGTCGCTTCTTACGACAAGCATTGTCACCTTTTGTGGCAAGCATGGGTTGCTGAAGATCTATTCTACCCCGGATCTTCACGGGTCTGAATGGACAGGTAAAGAGGGTCACTCATACATAACACGTCAATTAGTAATCAGACTGAATGTTTTTAAAATTTTCAATTTTATAATACAGAAAAAGATTTGTTTCAAATCATGAACAAAACATCATTTCTACATTTATATTTCTTGTTTTGAAGGCGTGTGCATCATACTTCGACTGCTACTGTCCTTCTGTTGGTGAATGCCAGTTTCATAACCACACTGTCAAGATGGATAGTCTGCTGCCCAACAAGATCGATCCTTCTCTAAACAACAAGGCCGTCTACTTCACAGTCACTGCAACGAATGGAGCAAAGATGAGCAGCTCCGACCACCTTGATATCCTTGTCGAGGCATCTGCCCATGTCTAATGATGATGTTCTTATTAAACTGAAACTGAAAACTAATTAGCATATATCCACTTACAGCTTACTGATTACACATTTACACTGAATAAAGGTAATACAAACCTTTAAAGTTTTCCTCCCTATGTTGAAATTTTTTAAACATGTTTGTACATGAACGATGCGATGAAAGGACATGATATCTGTTCCTCGATGCAGCTTGGTGTGGAATTGGCAATGGTCGAATTATATTCCTGAAAATGTAGAATTCTGTTATGAAACGTTTTAAATAAATGAAATATGACAACGTTACGTTTAGGTAATTATTGAACTTTGGAATAATTGTAGAAAGCAAGAATTCGAAAGTATTAGGTTAAATGAGATGGATGACTTTAACATAATGTTGTTTCTTTTGATGGATATATGTTTGTTTGTGTATGAGTATATGGGATTGGTAAAAATGTCCAACATACACTGCGGACGGCCTTCTACAAAAACACAGAGGCATTTTCAAATCAGCATTTCATAAGACTTCTAATAACAATTACAGAAAGGAACCAAAGCTTTAAAACACTATGTGCGTCTTTCTAGGCCTCTTCCTTTTCTACGGTGCGTCTTTACAACGCATCACTACATACGATTCAAAGAGAAATTGTTGGATTGGTTAGGGAAGTAAGCATGATAGTTATTAACTTTGTATACACTTCCCACGCCCATCTTTCAAGTAGCCATGAAGATTTACTTGTATGAAGTGAAATTCAGCAGCATCAAGTCACACAGTGATTTATGTAATTGTACCATAAAACAAGAACACATGTTGACCTATGATAGTACAGGACCGTTCATAATTTATGTCTGAAGGGATTGATAGTAATGTCAAGGTGAGGTCACACATTTTGTTCTGGGGAAGAAGGGGGGATCATCAATTTTGTACACATGCATTGGGGATGGGATCATTGATTTTATACATTATAAGCAAGGGGCTCACTTACTTTGTTCATAAATTTTATGGGGGGGGAGGGTCATTCACATTATACATGCTTCTCCATAACACACACACACACACACACACACATACATTATGAACGATCCCTATCACTTACCTTCACAGAATGGAAGACCTCTCCAGATCTCAAATCGGCTATACCCAGTGCCTTGATCTTCTACATATGTATAAAAGATTTGTCTCTATATGAGGCATGATGCCCCATGGATTTCTGCATAATGGGGATTATTGTCATCACGTCTGCAAACAAACATCATTCAGGGTCGTCAGGGCAGCCTAATGGTTAAAGCGTCCGCCCGTCACGCTGAAGACCCAGATCCGATTTCCCACATGGGTACAATATGTGATGCCAATTTCTGGTGTTCCCCGCCGTGATATTGCTGGAATATTGCTAAAATGGGGCGTAAACCATACTCAATCACTTTCAGTGACCGAGACAATCAGCGAATAACTTGTTGCCCTGCATGTTAAAGGATAGGGTGGGGGGGTGACACATCTTTTTACAGTTTAAACTGGTGTGAAAACAAAGCTTATCGACAGCACAATATTCAGGAGACTTGATACAAAGACTGATGACTGTAAGTATAAATGAAGATTAAATGGTGATAGTCTTTGTCCTACACCTTTATAGAATAGACATTAATAAACCTCTTGAAGCACCCCATAAAGGACAAATTGAGAGAGTGAGTTGGGTTTTACGCGGCTTTTAGAATTGTCCAAGCAATTTCACGGCGAGGGACAGCAGAAAAGGGCTACACACATTGTACCCCTGTTGGGAATCGAACCCGGGCCTTCGGCGTGACGAGCAAACGCTTTAACTACTAGGCTACCCCACCGTCAGGACAAAATGAACTGATACGTGTTCATATTGATTCTGTTATAAGTGATATGTGGAACATATGGCTCGTGAAGGATGGAAACAGGTATAGGTCCACGACAGTCTCGACCTTTCTACAATGGTACCCCATTTCCAAATGGAGTGTTGTCAGTGAGAACTGTGAATAGCAAGGTAATGAAAAGTACAATTGATGAGTCTTACATTTTTCATTTCCAGCCTCATCAGATGCTATCCATTTCGTTTTCCTGGAGTGCAAAACGAAATGTGTAAGAAAGGTGTTTGGAATAATGAACGAGCAATTCTTCACATTTCATTATTAACATATCAATCATTAATTGAGTATTCATTTTGAAGGCATGTATTTCCACTGCAACTTTTCCATCGTTTGGGGAGGGCCAGTTTCATAACTTAATAGCTTAATAGTCTTGTGACAAATAAGATCATTACAGAAATTCGTGGCAACAAACGGAGCAGGCCTGAGGAGCATCAACCACCTTGACATCCTTGTGGACGCATCTCCACGTGTTGCAGGAACCGTCTAACAATTATCCTACAGGAATCTGACCTGACCATGTCGATGTGTGTGACTGCTTCATGTATTAAGTAAAATCATACAGACATTGTGGCAATATTCAAGATTAGATTCTATTTCAATTTCACATATTGCACATTCAATGAAGGATATCATAGATTTGAAAATGAATATTGGGTTATAAAATCCGTTCCTGGAAATATATAATATGCCGTTGTTATGTTTCAATGTATATGATATCCAGTTTATTGTCTGTGTACTTGACGTTTATTGTTGACTAAAAAGTATTAATAATAACCTAATTTCCGAATTTTATCAAATATTTACTTTTATACTCAACATGTGTTACCTTTATACGTGTCGAGTTCGAATAAAATAGTCACCCTAGACACTGAGGGCATTAATTATGGTTATTGATGTTTGAGACGGATGTGGCTTCATTTGTTTTAATGCCACCCTTGTAGAAACGCCCTAAATACCCCCACCCACCACACCAAGATATGGTAGACGTTGTTGATTCATTGACAGTGTCATCCCCCGAAAATGGGGGAAGGCTTGATAACATTGTTTACGTGTTCTTACCTTAAATGGGGCGGTGGGGTAGCCTAGTGGTTAAGACGTTCGCCCCTCACGCCGAAGATCCGGGTTCGATTCCCCACATGTGTACAATGTGTGATTCCCATTTCTGGTGTCCCCCGCCGTGATATTGCTGGAATATTGTTAAAAGTGGCGTAAAACTAAACTCACTCACTCTTACCTTAAATACTGAGCAAGGTGTAGTTGGCCACGTGTGGCAGGTAGTGCCTTTGTGAGGGGAGTATAAGTATAAGAGTATAAGTGTGATTAAGAGGAACACTTTTTGTGGATAGACAACTTCTTTATTGCATTATATGCGGCGTTTCGGTGTAGGTCCTAACACCGTTATCAAGCAAGTTATCATCATTTGGTTGATAACGGCGTTAGGATCTACACCGAAACGTCGCATTTATTGCAATAAAGAAGTTGTCTATCCATAAAAAGTGTCCCTCTTCATCAAGTCATCTTCTAAATGTTGCTTAAAGAAGTTAAGTGTGATTACAAAACGTATCAGTAAACAAAGAAAGAAGGGTAATATTCTCAATAAGTATATATATATATTTACTGTGACTTACCTGAGAGGGTACGTAAGTCCCAAAACATTTCAAGTAAATTTAAGTGTACCAGGTTCTTAATCGTAGTATTTTTGTCATTTTAATGTATGGCTAAATCTCAGCATAAACGCCAGTGGCTGTAGGGATGGTGTAAATCCAGCTAGGGTCCCTGCAGGTAGCACAGGCACTGTACGTCCCCATGGTCCCTAGTATGGTGATCTACCTACATTTGTTGGCGATTGCTAGCCCGTTTTTACATTGTGTTGTTCAAAAATAGTTTTCCACTTTTAACTCACTCACTAGTTTTAACTCATTTTGTGATAATCTAGTAATTTCACTGTCCTTCGTTGACGGGTTTTTATATATTATATGTATGTATTATGAATTTAGAACTAGTTTTAGTCACTATATGGCTGAAGTATTGCCGATGTGACTTTAAATTTTAACTCACTACTGTGACTTAACTCATTATGATGTCGATATAAAGCAACGTCACAGTATAATCTGTAAGTAATCACTTCCTGAAATTGAATGTGTCATTATTTTGTGGATATCGTGTTAATATAGCGACCAATACCGTATCACCGGTATGTGTAAATTTAAGAAGATAAATTCGACTAACGACACCGAACGAATGCAATCCACAAAGCTGCGTATCAAAGACGAAGGTATCTGCTAACAAATAGAGAAACATTCGTTAAATCAGACTACGTACATATTTAGTGTGGCGTCAATTTATGTCTCCCAAGTTTTTAAGGTATACCAATACATATCAAAGACCCATAGTGTGACAAATTGTTTCGCCTCCAGGGTGTTCAGCTAGTGCCTATTATCTATTCACGTGATTTGCTCAACAGGAACAAGGCCTTGAAACAATAAGCCAATCGCTGCAGAGTTGACTTTGTCTGAAGGACATGGCCCTGTCAAATACAAATCATCGCGATTTTAACTGGGGATTTCGCACTATCATTCACCTGTTTTTATTTAGCACCTGTTCTAACCAGCTTACTGACGCTGATAAGGGTTTTTTTTAAAGTGGAGAGCGGGTTCGCCGTATAAAGGTATAAGTTACAGTGATACTGACTGAGTCGCAACATTGCCCCCTGAGCTGCGGACATGTAAGACACCGAAGACAGCAGAATGGTCAGCTCGGACTTGTCTTTTGTTCTGCTTGTGTTGGTGTCCTGTGTCACAGGAGCGCCGTTTGAAGATGGACACAAGCATTATTTCACCTACTTTTCCAAATCTCAGGTTCTCGGTTTACACAACTTGTCAACGGTCATTAAGGTAACTTCTGATGGTATATACATTAGAAAATAAGGAAATACCAATAATTCTGAGTGAGATATGATCATAGCTCACTCTCCTCTCTCAACTTTCTTACTTTCCTATATCCCTATTCCTTTTTCTTTGTATTTTAATCATACAACCATTAAACTTATTTCGAAGCTTGAATATGTGTTTTTTCTGTATTATCCAGCTTCATGAATATTGAATTATTTGCTATTTGCTATTGTATTAAATAAAAACACAAGAAAACAAAAACATTTAGAGTAACCTTTTGAACGAGTCGCAATTTTAATTCGTGACTTTTTTTAATTTGTTACGTCATATTGTACTCCTCTGACTCGGTTAACTTTGTGCAAACGATCGTCGTTATGCCCGGTATTTAATGACCAATGCAAAGTGCGTGGCATTTTAACAATTTTGCTACTGTAACAATCTTCAATTGTAAATACATACATGTAAGACATAACATAATGCACAGGGTAAAAAGCACAGGGCCTAGTGCCGAGCCTTGTGGTACTCCACATGTCAGTTCCTGGGGATCTTACAGGGAAACCGACTTCATCGGGATAGGGGGCGGTGGGGTAGCCTAGTGGTTAAAGCATTCACCCGTCACTCCGAAGATTCCGGTTCGAATCTCCTCCATTTCTGGTGTTCCCCGCCATGCCATTGCTGGAATATTGCTAAAAAGCGAGTAAAAACTAAACTCATTTACTCATCTGGATCGCACGATACCCGGTCATTGTCGTGGAGTAACAATTTCGTTGCGAAGAATTTGCGAACTAATTAATCATCTGTTGTCTCATCCACTTTTGACCTATGTCAAAAAAAAAATGCATGATATCTCGGATCAACTGATAACTTTCTTTGCCTCGGCCATGACAAACACAAATAGACGGAGGAGAGTGTTACCTATGCAAATGAACCCACACGTATTGTGCATCGTTTACTGTGCGATACTTTGATTAAGCAAAACACGTCTCTAATGCAGTTTCGTTTAACTGGTTTTCCAAAATTCCACACCTATTTTAAACACCACCAAAAATTCCATTTTCGGCAAATTGTACAGGTAAGGCCAGTAGTGTCGGTCTGCAGTGCAGTTGTATTTCTGATTGGTGTGGGGGCGGTTGGGTAGCCTAGTAGTTAAGGCGTTCGCTCGTCACGCCGAAGACTCGGGTTCGATTCCCCACATGGGTACAATGCGTGAAGCTAATTTCTGGTGTCCCCCGCCGTGATATTGCTGGAATATTGCTAAAAGCGGCGTAAAACCAACCAAACTCACTAACTCACTCTGATTGGTGTGATCGTTGGCTCGAAACCCAGTTCGCCCTAATTGTGTTTCTAGAATTGTCTGCATGATAACCGATACAGCCTTTGGTACATTTGACAGAGAGCTCCGAAAATATGTCCATGATACTATTTTAACGTGGGACAGTTATTACTTCCAGTTCCATGTGACCCCCGTGAATCATTCCAACGATGGCAGCATGAACCTTCTGATGGTGGACAGCTTTGTACAACATTCTGACCAAGGATATGGTAATACTTGTCCTGTAATAACCTTGTATGTTTTGCAATCATTTTCAACTCTTGAAGAAGAAAGAGCGATTTATGAACCTTGCGAAAGTAAGATACGACTATTTTATACTATTTATGGAACTTAAAAGATGCGTAATTAGTCATATTTATTTATTCTTAACTTTTGTGGCACTTTCACTTTCCCAAAAATGACGTTCATATGATGATTGTTAATATCAGACTCATGTTACTTTCAGTGGACAACAACCCTAAACACTGGGACTTGACACGGAAGTAAGTTATCCTTGAACATCATTACTTACTACTTATTCACAATATACATACTTGGCAATATATAGCCTGTTTTTACCTTGTATTGTCATCTATAGTTAAACTGTTTGAGATTTAATTACTAGTTTTAAATTCGAATCTGTGAAAATCTCTTATTTTACTGTCCTTCGTTGACGGGTTTTTACAATTTACCATTAATTACCATGTATAAAATTAATTTTCTCGTCACGATCTGGCTGAAATATTGTCGATGTGACGATAAATTTTAACTCACTCACTCACTCAATATACATACTGTTTGTCAATGTGCATATCGTGCTTTTCAACGTTAGTAAAAACGAAACGTGAATATTCCGGTTAAAACTTTTCTCAGCAAGCCATGCTTGTCGTGAGAGGCGACTAACGGGATCGATGCTCTCGCTGTTGATCACTGGATTGTCTGGCCTTACCTCGATTATATACAGACCGCTGTCATATAGCTGGAAACCTGCTGAGTGCGGTGTTTAACAACGAACATATTTAAATATATACTAGGCACATAAAGAAACTGTGCATACAAAAATTTAAAATCTAAAGTTATCAAACCTGTGTAGACACATAAGGATTTAAACTCATTGATGAGTGACATGTATCCAACATGCATGCACGTGCCACGTTCCGTGACGTCAGTGGGTTCGTCCTTGAGACGTGCAATACGTTGTTGCACGTGCATTCCGGGAAAGAGAAACAGAGCAAATGAATGCCACACGATACTGTCACTTTGGAAAGCTCAACCCCTGCCCTTGCGATCGTTCAAAAAATTAAACGGCTATTAAAACGCATAGCATGCCAAGGCTCACATCTGCACAACGTCATGAGGCCATTGGGATGGTCCGTGGGGGAATGTCTCAACGACAAGTGGCTGCACATTTCCACTGCCACCGGAACACCATTTCTGCACTGGTGAGACGCTGCCAGAACACAAATGACGTCATCGATCGGCCACGTTCTGGACGTCCACGTGTAGCAACGCCAAGACAGGACATATGGATAAGGGTGACCCATCTTCGCCACAGGTTTCAGACTGCAGTGATGACTACCCGAACCATCACAGGATTTCGCCGTATCCACCCCAACACAGTTCGACAACGTTCACGTCATCACGGGATCAGACCACGACGTCCCGCCATACGGCCTATCCTGACACGTCATCGACAAGCTCGCCGAATGTGGTGCCGAAATCATGTCCGCAGACCCTAGTTTTGGTGGAGAAATGTTGTTTTTTCAGATGAGTCCAGGTTTAACATTTCCCATAGTGATGGACGTCAACGTGCCTATAGACGCGTGGGAGAACGGTATGCACAGGCCTGTGTCTTGGAGAGGAATCGCTTTGGTGGTGGTTCCGTGATGATTTGGGGTGGAATAACAGCACGCCAAAGAACTCATTTGGTGATTGTTCAGGGCAACGTAACTGGTGTGTGCTACAGGGATCAGATTCTTCGACCTGTGGCAATAACTTTTCTGCAACGTCATGGCCCTGGGTTAACATTCCAACAGGACAATGCCCGCCCTCATACGGCAAGGGTTGCTATGGATTTCTTGCAACACCACAACGTTGACTTACTGCCTTGGTCTGCAAATTCACCGGATGTCTCCCCGATAGAGCATGTTTCGGATGAGATGGATCGACGTCTACGCCGTCTTCCTCATCCGCAAGATAACGTCCTTGACCTTGCAACAGAACTTGAGAGAATCTGGCGTGACGTCCCACAAGCCTTCCTTACACATTTGATAGGCTCTATGCGTCGTCGATGCACTGCTGTTCTCAATGCAGATGGTGGACATACCCGTTATTGAGCTTGTGACATGGTCGTTTGACCCCTGTCCCGCTTGTGGACTCGTGACGTCATTGTGATTGACTTTTCAATTGAAAGTCTCCCGACTTGTTATGGTCTCATGATCCCTCAATTAAAGATTATATGTACCTTTGACATTGTTATCCTACTTATCAACTGGGATAATATTTTGACAATGCACAGTTTCTTTATGTGGCTAGTATATTTATCTCATAAACATTACCTCATCAAAACCGTCATGTTGTTACAGCTTCCTGTTCCACGTGGGCGGGGATGGAGCAGTGACGCAGATCTTCCACCACCCGGAAGAGGTGAACGAGGTGGTGACCCTGAAGAAACTACTGGCCGGAACACTGTCTATGTATAACAAGGTACGGTAGCACCCTGTGCGAGACAGTGTCTTTCATGCTTTCATCATTAGTACACAGACGCGCTTTGGGTCCAACTACTCTTTAAGAATGTTGCTTTGAACGTCTAGTTAGACATTCATAATTTAATAGATATCACCAAAATGTGAACTCAGGATAAAATACGTCACCGTATGTCATTTGCGTAGATCGATTTTCATGATGTTGATCACTGGATTGTTTGGTCCAGACTTGGTTATTTACAGGTCGCCGCCATATAGTTGGAATATTGCTAAGTGCGGCGTTAAACAACACGCAAACAAATTAAAAACTTTCAACTTGTGAATATACCTATAATTCTGCAAGACGGTTGGGTTTGACAGATCCATACGTTATTTATGAATATTTAATCACGTGTAATATGTTGTTTCATACTCACGTGGGTTTGGACCCTCATACTACTGAGAATAATGTCTGAACGATGTGTGTGTTTGGCCTGTACAATTCTATTTCTGGTAATTTAATTTCTTTCAGGGCTCTTCGAAGTCTAAATGGAAGTACAGAGACTTTGAGACAGACCAGCATGGTAACATAAGTTCGTTCTATAGAGTGAGTGAGTGAGTGAGTGAGTGTCAACCCACGCAACTATCAGCACCAATCCAGTAACATACCTATGATGGGCTTGGTACATAGTACCAATATACGGACTCGGGACTATTGTTATCCAAATGACCGCACCCCATCCTTCTCAGTTTCAAAATTAGAATAAAAACTGAAAAGATACAAATTCACTGTTACCTTAGTCACCTTAATGTTTGTTCTACTCAAAATGTTGTTTCGATTCAAAGGGAGATTACTCCACTCGTATTCCGGTAAAAGACTGCCGAACGGAAGTGTGGTGAGCAGACGACATAACAGTACAGCGGAAACACACCGCCTGCACGAAAAGGTATCAGCTCATCACCACCTGACCGGCACCGACCCTCCCATAACTGTACCTAACTGTCCATCACTTGACCATGAAACTAAAACCCTTCACATATGATCCAACGGATGTTGTGTGATTAACGTAACGTAATAGGTACTACAGAATAACTCCGGACAGCCTGGCATACCTTTCGGTATGATTTATTATTGAGATACTTCTTCCCCAGACCACCCATGAAGGTCCGGGTTAGCATAAGGGGACGGATTAGGGATTCGAATCCCGAATCTGATTTGTTTTTTCACATTTAGGATTCCAATCCCGAATTTTTTTCAGATTCGTTCTTTTTTCTTTTGCACATTCGGCATTCGTATTTGGTATTTGAACTCTTATTATGCATTTCATTAACACATTTGGTGAGTGAGTGAGTTCTGTTTTACGCAGCACTCAGCAATATGCCAGATACATGGCGGCGGCTTGTAAATAATCGAGTCTGGACCAGACAATCCAGTGATCAACAGCATGAGCATCGATCTGCGAATTGGGGACCGATGACATGTGTCAACCAAGTCAGCGAGCCTGACCAACCGATCCCGTTAGTTGCCTTTAACGACAAGCATGAGTTACTGAAGGCCAATTCTAACCAGCGCCTTCACGGGTATGAACACATTTGGAATTCGGAACTTCAGCGTCCTTGTAACTATACTCTTTGCACCTTCATCTGTCAAACCTATCTATCCTCGATGCGGAAGGCCGAATTCCAAATGTGTTAACACCCGTGAAGGTGCCGGTTAGAACTGGCGTTCAGTAACCCATGCTTGTCGTAAAAGGCAATAACGGGATCGGGTGGTCAGGCTCACTGACTTGGTTGACACATGTCATCAGTCCCCAATTGCGCAGATCGATGCTCATGCTGTTGGATTGTCTGGTCCAGACTCGATTATTTACAGACCGCCGCCATATAGCTGGAATATTGCTAAGTGCCGCGAAAACTAAACTCACTCACTCTTCCCCAGACTGTTGAATATGACCGCAGTGGCTTCATCAAACAAATCAAGAGTAAGGACACCATCAGACTCAGAAACCAGCCTGCTCCGTCTCACACGTATGTAGAGAAATCTTTCTTTATTGAGGCCTGATACTTCTGAATGTTTGGTCATGGTTAGGGTAGCTACTACCATTTGAGCACTGCAACTGCTTCTTTGTCATTTGCTGATGTAGGTTCTACATATATCTCACATTTGTTTATACAATGTCATTAGATGCGTAAGACTTTGTATATAAGTTTTGACAAAATTGATATATAGGGGGTTCATAGTTCAGCTTGCGTGTTATTAAATGCTACAATTATTTTCAATTATTGAAACATATATACTTACAAAAGATGACAAGTGATTGTTATCCAAATGCGTATAGTCCTCTCTGTTTATTACATGGATGGAATCTATCAACAAACTTGGTCAAACTTTGGTTTTGTTTCTCCTTTTGCAAAATTTATATCAAAATGTATATCAAATTTTGCAGCTCCCAGGATACAGAGAATGTTGTGATTGTTTCACCGAATACCGGAGGTGAGTATGATCAGGCACAGTAGTGAATAAAGAGTAAATGACAAAACTGGCATGTCATGAGTTTGAGTTGTTATTGTCAGGTACTAACGGAGTGTGGGAGAGGCATGATACAGCAGGCAGCATCTGATTACTGCCTATACATACACAGCTAAACACTTGTGTCGAACTTGAAGGGACCTACTTATAGTCTTCGAGATATCCGAGGTTGGAAACACCGCAAAATGATAACTAAATATGGAACACGTAAGGACCCAGTTTTTCGGTTCGACACATCAGATATCGACAATGTTTGACGTTTAATTCATAATTGTTGTAGAGTTCCCCACACTGACGTCTACTGCCAGAAGCGTTGTGAAGCTCACAGCTCGTAGGTAAGTCGTGCACTTTACATGCAAAATGATTGTAACGACCTATACTTAAATAGATTAAAATATACTTTGATTTCTAGAAATATTCAAGAACCGAAATAACAAAATGTGACCTTTACATTATTCCAGGCGATTGGCCTCCGCACAGGCAATAGTGATGAAAGACTTCAAGGTTGACACCCCCCAAGTGAAGAAAGTGAGTAAAGCAACTAAGAATTAAACCCTTGTCAGTGGCATACAATGTTTTAGTATTAATGATCCATTAGATCCTCCCTAACCAAAAACAACAACGTAGCTCCTTCTGATGTAACGTGATTAGTAATGTTGATGGGCATCTTCATACTAGTGTGTGTCTTCTCTTGTGCAGCCAGTACCAAGAGAGCAAACCCTAAGCGAAGTGAAAGCCGAATTCAATGATCTGCTGGAGTGTATATCATCCTACAACAACAAATGTGAGTTTAGTGCTGGAGGTTAACTAAATGATTTTGTAATAATGATATAAACACCAAAGCAAAAGAAACGAATTAACGATCTACAGATTCCATTTAGCCCAAAGGGAAACATGACAAGAGAGAACCACTGAAGATCAGTGAGTGAATGCGTTTAATTTTACGTCACACTCAGCAATATTCCAACGATATGGCGGCGGTCTGTAAATAATCGAATCTGGACCAGACAATCCAGTGATCAAGTGCGCAATTGGGAACCGATGACATGTGTCAAACAAGTCAGCGAACCTGACCACCCGATCCCGTTAGTCGCCTCATACGATGAGCATGGGTTACTGAAGATCAATATTCTAACCCGGACCTTCACGGGTTACTGAAGATCGGTGATGACATCAGGTGTTGGCGAAAAGCATGATCTGCCCTATCAGCAGCACTCGTTGTTCACACACTTTGCCTGAAAAAGAAGGAAATCATTGCATGACTCGATATAGCAGTATTCCTGCATGAAATTAAACACACAACCAAGTGATGGATGGTCCTGAAAATTCAGTACTACGATTGTGCATATTCTGATATTGAAGAGACTAAAAGCATTGCATTGTCGTTGCAAATAGTCTTCAATTTATTAGTCAGAGAGTTGGATGGTGATGAAATTTTAGACCATACTCTACCAGCCGGTTATGGCATTGTTTACCAGCGAGGTTAACCTTTAGGATATGGCTTGTTGCGTGAGAACGATAACGCCCGTTACATGTACGAATAGCATACAATCTTGCTCATGTTGGCAAATTCCAGTCGCAACTAACAGAACTGTGTGCGTCCAAGACTTCATGCGTCTCTTCAACAACCTGACTCAGACGGACAGAGTCGCCCTTGGCCACCAGTACCTTGCCAAGTGTACCACCAACGACACTGTGTGTAGAGATGAGAGGTACCTGTTCTTGGACACCCTGTGTCGGAGAGGTGACGAGGACTCGCAGAATCTGGTGTTGCAGTATGTCCTCAACGACAAGAACGCCACCGAGGACGACCTCAGACGCCCTCTGTTCCACTACGTCGCTCTCAAGGAACCAATCCCGGTACGTACACGTATATCTATCTGACATCTACCATCCACTGAGGCTCTAAATCTAATCCCTATCGTAAGTCTGAAATTCACCTAAGGACAAACACAATTAAAGGCCTGACAACGTTCTACGGGTATAACCCAAATTGCATGGTCAATATGAGGATGTAAGAAGTTACTTTTTCCATAAGAGACGGTTGAGTTACCCAGTGGTTTAAGTGTTCGTCCTTCCATCGAAGACCAGCGTTCGATTCCCCACATGGGTACAATGTGAAGCGGATTTCTGGAGTTGCTGGAATATTTCTAAAAGCACCATAATACACACTCTCTCCATATTTTTGTTTTGGTTGTTTATATTCCAGATGCAGTTTGCGTACAATGAAATTCACATGATCAAAGCTAATGCAGATTTAATACAAAATATGTTTGACATGCCTATGTTTGAATAAATTGAAACATCATTTGATAGTGGTCAAAATAAAAATAAATTAAGATAAAATAAAATATTTTGTTTCAGGAAACTGTTAAATCAGTTGAACAACTCTGTTTCCATGGTAACTACGATCATATCCGTAAGTCTTCAAGTGTCCTTGCATATTCATGAAAATAATGTTACATGGATTGGTAATCCGATCGAATGTCTACAAATAAAAAATAGGTTTAATGTTTATGCAGATATGTTGTGGAAGAAGTCATTTTCACATCGACCATCGTTGTTAAGTGATGGTACTTTTTGTTACCTTGCCTGACGCTAAGAATTGAGATGAATACAGCAAGGCTCGTCGTCCTGGAGTGTATAATGTGTATGGTATTTCGGTTGGTATTAAACCCCGACTGGTGCAGTAACAGACACACAAGTGCATGCACGTTACTGTTTGAGCGTATTGTTAAACCCCATTACACATTCATCATCGCCCTAACGTCATCATTCATGGTTAAAATCATGTTTTTAGAATGTAGAATGAGCGTAAATAAAACAAAGACATGTATTTGCAGCAACAGTTAAAATGACCTTGACACAGAAGCGAGCCTGTCTGACACTGGGAGCTCTCGCGAGATCTCTCTTCGACAAAGGAGACAAGACAGCGGCTGAAGATATCCTTGAGAAGCTTGAGAATAAGCTTGGGTTTTACAATCACAGTGAGTTTGAACTAATGTTAACATGTTCCGGACATGACAGAATTAATTCTGCTTCGATCACATTCATTCATTTGACCAGTGTTGACTGTTAACAAATTGAATTAACCCATTCAGGTTATGGCGTCAGTACTTATTGTAACTTTTTATAAAATTTAACTTATTAAGTTTCAAAATTATAGCAGTTTGATGATACCATCAGTCAGGGAGAGTGATTCGTTTTGTGAAATTGTCATCAACAGTCTCGGTAAAACAGAAACAAGCAATTACGGACCCATGCCTACTAATAATTTATGCATTAACAATAATTTACGCATGGTTGTACATCAACACCTTCTAATCTTGACAGCCCTCTCCTCTCCAATCTTGGGCCGCCAGAAGCGTTCTATCCACGACTTCGACTACGAGCAGCACAATCACATCGTGTCCAAGATGGTTCTTCTACACAGTCTTGGAAATGCCGGAATACCAAGATCATTACGTCATATCCGGTCCTATCTTCAACCCAACGTGGGGTCCTCAACATGGCGGAGGGCAGCAGCCAATAGTCTCCGTCAGTACACGTGTAACGAGGTAAATAACTTCTTCTTTGGAAAATGCAGGGCTGGATGTGCCACGCGTGAAGGAGTAACATTGCTATAAATGCTCAATGATTGATGATGGTAGCATAAGCTATAAACCACAATTTGTTCTTCCCAGAGTGCACTGGCGCTGTTTGACATCCTCGCCCACGAAGAGAATGAGAAGGTCCACAAGGAGGCGAGAGAAGTGTACCTGAAACATCCTCAGCGACATCGCCTGACCAGGGGCAAGGAGAACATCTTACTGAGGTAGATGGTACTAACCCTTACTTGTAAAAACATGAACGTTTGGACATCTCACTAATATCACGAGTACAATGTTCAACCCCTTTATAGACTTGACGTGTCGTTACCTACAGTTAAGTTCAATTATGATGTTGGTGTCAACGGACTTTATTTCATTACGTTTGTAACTGTGGCACGTGCATAAGCATAATCTCTCTAAAAATAGGGATGTGTGATGGTTCCCCCATAGCCCTCTTCATAGAAATCTCTTTGAGGCATTTGTTATCCATGTCAAGGATTTGTCGATTTAAGGATTTGGTAAGAAAACACTTTGGCCTGACTCAAAAAGTATTTAGTTCAGGCCATTGAAACTTGATCCCCTACTCTCTGCCCGTAGCCCTAAGAATTTTTAACTTTGATCGTAGCCAGTGTGTTAAGAATGGGCTTAAGAAGATCGTAGGGCTACGCACGTTTCGGGAATAGATAGTCTGGTTCGCATCATCCTCTGAACAGTTTGCATATTTGATAGGTTGTGAGTAATCAACGTGTTACGAATACAGCGATAGTTTTAAATGAGTATGCAGATATCTCTTATTCATGTAGGTTTCAATTAAATTCATATATATAAATACATTTGTAAGTGATGAATATCTTGTAACATCATCAGTAGGAACGAGCTCGAGATATCTGGTTATTATTGTCTTAGAGCCATACCCTATAGAATGTATTATGCTCTTGGTATCTCAAGAAGTGTTCACTAGCATTGTTTGAAACCTACCATTATAATCATCCTTTGGGCATGGGACTGAAAACGTAAGGTTTGGGGTGATTTCAGCAAGATCAACATCAATAAAATCGTCATTAGAGAAGTAATATTCTGCTTCTTCAACGAAGTGTGTTAGATTCAGTGCCAAGTAGAAATAATCAAATATGTGATGGGCTGAAATTGGATGTCGGTGTCATTAATGTAGGTAGTTAGAGACATAATACGTTTCACTTTTAACATCGCACTGGTGCATCTGGCATGGGCAGCCCTCGAAGAGAATGAGATGATCCGCAAAAGGCCAGAAAAGTTTACCAGAAACGTCTTAAGCAACGGGGCCTGAAACAAGGCGTCAGTGTTATTAATTTGGCAGAGCTGTCTCACAAATGGTGTTAGAGAAATGGGATTGTCTACGTTAAAACTCATCCTAGGTATGACATGGATGTCACCAAATAGTACAATGCCCTCAGGTTCCACGCCACGTTAGCTACAGGCAAGGTATCTCGTATGAGGGCTTGTTAGGGATGTATTTCTCAAAACGGATGGTAATGGTCATCAGCCTGAAATGCGTTGGGGTATGTCGTTAAATATGGTTTCTTCTTAAAATGGATGTTTCGAGAACTGTTTCATTTTTCGGAACTACTTACAAACACATTTCTAGTTGCATACTGAAGTGACTCACTAACCATTTCCCGTTGCATGTTAATATGAATATCATCGGTGCTTGACTGTAATAAAATTGATGCTTTGTTTTCCAATCTTGTTATTGTTATCTCTTTATCTTATCTTGTGTATAAACTGGTGTACCACAACTTTCCCCCATATACTTGAAAACGGTATGAAAACCTATACCGAAACGTCTCCATTGTCAAAATAGAGAAGTTGATCAGCCATAAAGTCTTGTCATCTCGGTAATAATGTTCACAGTCGCGACTACACCTTCCACTCCGTGTCCCGTGTACGCCGTGACGTCTTCCACGTTGACACAAGTGATGGTATCCGTCTCACCATTCAGATGCCAGGAATCGACTGGCACAAGACCTTTGGGAGCAGCAGCATAGGCGCCAGTCTTGGTCTGAAGATAATCAACAAGCTCGACATGAAACTGCGTACGTATTGGCCTTTGTCGTACATCGATACCTACATTAAAGCGCCTGTCTGCCCAGCACATTTTTGTCAGTAAACATTATAAGTTGAAGTCACTGGCATCGTTCTCCTCATTGGACATGGCAGTTTATTTACCTATCTAGATTATACGGTAAGCTCAAAGAAAACGTGAAGGCCAAATATTCAAAATGACATTGCCATTGTCAAAGTTTCGCAAGTGAATAAGAAGCCCATGAGCCAACATTGAATTGACTGTGAAAGTAATTGATGGTCACAGTGATGGTCAATAGGAGAACCACTTTCACATAATCAAGTTGTATACGCATTCATGTTCAGCTGAGATAGGCATGTAACAAGTCTAACAACAGACATGCGCTACTCAGACAAATGCTCGTTTATATCATTGCTGTTATTTGATTCATGTTTTTGATATAAAAGTGCCAATCGGTCTAACGACTCCTTTGTCTGTTTAGATCCCCTACACAGTTTCTTTAGTATCAACGTTGATGATGAAGCTTGGGTGACGGCAAACATCGGCATCATTGGCAAATACGTGGACATCGTCAGGGCAAAGTTTTGCTATGCTGGCCACATACAATACGACCTCAACGTCTTAAAGGTTAATATGCGTTCATGTAACACTATGTGCATATGATATTTTGGTCGCATTATGTAGCAGTCTCTTCATAAAACCTAATAAAGGATACAAAACATGTGTTTCGGCGCACAACTGCATATTTTTGTACACTTTCGTCGTGTGTACAGCATTTATGCTTTGCGCCTATGAACGTACATAACATTACATTACATAACATAACATAATTCCATTCTTCAGGATTTCAACATAAATCACTTCAAGGACCTCCTTCAGAAGCTTGACGATACATTCGACTCCATTGTGGGTGGCATCAAGAATGCAATTGCGATGTTTAAGAAGATCACCCAACCAGACTACATCAAAGGGCTGCTGACAGAGATGATCAACTTTGTGAAGAGTCTCCCAAGCCTAGTTGTCCAGTTTGTTGAAGACTTCGTGGACCTTGTGAAGAAGGTGGTAAAATACCATACAGATCCAATCATGGAAAAGGTGAAACAGATCGCACAGAGGGTCAAGGCTTTTGCTGAAGAGATCAAACAAGACGCCCTGGAGTTCTACCACGTAAGTTCTTCACTCAAAGTTAAACTTTGTGTGTATTGTAAATATATACATGTATTTGGTCATATTGAGTAATATATTTCTTCCGATACAAATGATTTAATATGTAAATCAAATTACATGTATGTATGAATTACTCCCGCACACACATATGCTACGTGCATAATTAATTAGTTAATTATGTGTCAGCCTACTCTGACGTCATGAGTCATTGCTCATGATATTAATCACTGGTCAGTTGGATGGTTCTGTCGATTTTTTCCCTGTTGCCTTCGTGTGCCTGTGGTATTGCTCAGTGTGCAGTTAAACAAAACAGAAAGAAAGTAGTTCTACTTATGCATATGATCTCTAAATCTAATAAACATATAGTGTATTGAATGGCGTTCAGATATTGAGTACTTTAACAAAATATCTTATTCAAATAGATGTAGTTCGTGAGCATTATCTGTATTTAGATGTGTCCTGCTGAAGCACTTAAACATTCTACTTTACACTTGTGATTCCAGAGCATAGCTGACCCCGTTGTAATAACGCTTCCGAAAGTTGGCAAGATGCTGAAAGAGGCTGGAGATGATATCATCGCAATCTTCACCGACTTTTTCAAGAGTCCAGCACAATCCTTCTCCAGAATTGGTCAAGCTGTCATGAAGTACTAAATGAGTTTTGTGACATTAAGCATTTGGAATATAGTTCAAAATGTATTCATGAATATTTTATAATTTTGAAAATCAATGAGCCCAAGTTCGTTTCTCAGCTGACTTGCAAACAGAACAGAGTGGTTGAAATTTGCCCCCACAATCTGACCTGATGAGGTTGATGCACAGATAGTTGTTTTCTACTTTTCAAGCGATGAGGGGCGGTGGGGTAGGTCAGTGGTTAAGGCGTCCGCTCATCATGCTGAAGACCCGGGTTCGATTCCCCACATGGCTGCCATATATGAAGCCCATTCCTTGTGACGTAAAACCATACTCACTCACTCACTCTAGCGATGACCATATTATCATTTGTTTGAGTGGCATTTTAGAAGTTCAGACGTACAATATAGAACAATTTTTTAAAGGATATTATCTGTATCGAGACGTCGCACTCACGAAATAAAGAAGTTGTTATCCATAAAAAATTGTTCTATATCATATTATCATTGTTACTAAAATTGTCTTCTTCAGGGTTCGCCTTGCAGTCTCAATGGTAATAGATGCCAAGAATAAGATAGTGGACGCTTGTTCATTCTCCAAAGGTATTACAACAATCATACAATATAACTGGGTGAGTGAGTTAAGATTTTAACTCACATCGGCAATATTTCAGCCATATCGTGACTGATAACAAGTTATAATGTCATGATAAAGCATGGTAAATTATAAAAACCTGTCGGCGAAGGACGGTAAAAATAACTAAAATATGACAGATATAATTGTAAAACTAGTATGAGAATCTAAACCATCTCAATATACAAATCGGCCTATAAATGACCAACAACTGAAGGTAGGTCACCATCCCTTCAGCCGTTGGCGATTGTAGTCAAAATTAGCCATACATTAAAATAACACATATCTTACGATTAAAAACACGTGGTATGAAAAACCTTCGAATGAAATGGGACTTACATACCTTCTCATGGGGACAACAATATATTTGGACAGGATATGTTGTAATTAGTTATTGTAACGTGTTAAATGTATGCTGACCAATTTGTAAAGCCTCATTATTGTGCATTGACAATGAGATATGACGTGCTGGTGGTTCCGAAGCCAGATGTTTTAAACGGTGTTGCCTGATATGTGTATATATGTGGAACACTTACATTATATGATCCCCTTTAAGGAACAAGCCCGTTCTGGATGCATATCGGGGAAGGAGTGACCCAAATAACATATGACATCAAGGACTTGGTTGCCATGGTTATGGCCAAGGTCAACAGCATCATTCATCCCCGTTTATCAAGCTCGGATGGTACCAACGATGGCATCATGGGACCCGTTTGTATATTACTTGCCTACTTTTGTATATTACTTACCTGCTTTTGTATATTACTTGCCTACTTCTCTATTTTACTTACCTACTTTTGTATATTACTTGCCTACTTTTGTATATTACTTGCCTACTTTTGTATATTACATACCTGCTTTGTATATTACTTGCCTACTTTTGTATATTACTTGTCTACTTTTGTATATTACTTGCCTACTTTTGTATATTACTTGCCTACTTCTCTATATTACTTGCCTACTTCTCTATATTACTTGCCTACTTTTGTATATTACTTGCCTACTTTTGTATATTACATACCTGCTTTGTATATTACTTGCCTACTTTTGTATATTACTTGTCTACTTTTGTATATTACTTGCCTACTTTTGTATATTACTTGCCTACTTCTCTATATTACTTGCCTACTGCTCTATATTACTTACCTACTTTTGTATATTACTTGCCTACTTCTCTATATTACTTACCTACTTTTGTATATTACTTGCCTACTTCTCAATATTACTTACCTACCTTTGTATATTACTTGCCTACTTCTCTATATTACTTGCCTACTTTTGTATATTACTTACCTACCTTTGCATATTACTTGCCTACTTCTGTATATTACTTACCTGCTTTTGTATAATACTTGCCTATTTTTGTATGTTACTTACCTGCTTTTGTATTGTACTTACCTACTCCTACGTCACGTAGACAGAGGGGGGGACTTCTTCCTGTTTTTAAACGATTCATCAAGCAAAATTGTAAAATACAGTGTTCTTATGTTTAACAAATAATAAAATGTTAATGTTTTAATGTTCATAATTAAAAGATAACCTTGACTTAACTTAACACTTTCAGTAAGTTTGTTTCAGTAAGGTATATTGTCATGCTTACAAATGATTGTCAGTCAAACAACGCTTTCCTAATTCCAAAACTTGTTCTAGCAGCGAAACGCTTTAGGGATTACTCATTCATTCATTCAAGTGGCGGTGGGATAGCCTAGTGGTTAAAGCGTTCGCTCGCCACGCCGAAGACCCAGGCTCGATCCCCTTTATGGGTACAATATGTCAAGCCAATTTCTGGTGTTCCCCGCTGTGATATTGCTGGAATATTGCTAAAAGCGGCGCAAAAACCAACTCACTCACTCAATCAATCAATCATTCAATTGCTCCAGTTGACTAAGTTCAGTCCTGTTGACTGTCCAATACAATGATGAATACACTTGACATATCGAATTTCCAGTACAAGATGAAGAGCTGGTTTCACAATGAGTCACAGGTAATGCTGTCAAACGTCACTGCAAGGATGTCAGGACTGAAGACCATGGCAGATCCTTTCTTCAAGGCGTACAAAGACGTTACAGGCGTCGTCACTGATGTGAAGACGGCATTTGAAACCGTGAAAACAGTGTAAGTATCCGCGGTTCTATACAGCAACTACTGTAAGAGACTCTAGAAAACTACACATTTAATGTCTACAGTTTACACTGTTTTCACTTGGTGACAAAATCGAATATAGCAACTCAGAAATCACCCAAGCTGACACTTCACATGCTTTTTACAACGGTTGATGACACCTCAGTTCGTTCAATTCAGAGGTTTAAACTGGTTCTGCAATATGGCCTCCACAGCAGCCATATTGAAAACCTATGGCTGTAATGAAGCCAATTGGCTCAAAATCTTATGAAATTTGGTATATGTCCAGTTTGCATTTCCACTCAACACACATGTTTTCGTAATGTTTTAATACTGCGGTTGTTTTTACTCATACATCTTATTAGCTTCGGATCATTCGTATTTTAGTGTCATGGTTTAGTCTATTTGATTACCGCAAGCATATCGTGCTTGACTGTACTGATTTATCCATCACAAGGGATAAATATTTCAATGTCAAAGTAATCAATGATCTTTTTTATAATGTTAATTATCATTAATATTTTTTTTAAAAAGGAAATAGAAATACTAGATAAATTTTGAACTATATGTTTTGTAAATAAATAAATGATATTTTATTAAAAAAACATAAATTAGCAACTGCGATTGTTAGTGGCTGTATCCTCAAAAAGGGTTAAAGTATTAGCTGAGAGGGTTTTTAAACGTAGTATTTTATAGTGTGGCTAAATTTTCCTCCAATCGCCAGCGGCTGAAGGGATGGAGTAAATCCAACTAGGGCCCATGCAGGTAGCAAAGGCACTGTAGATCTACCTTTACGTGTTGGCGATCTATAGCCCGTGTTTGATATTGTATTGTCTCTTTAATTAAAATGTTTTAGATTTACATGCTACTTTTATGTTCATATCTGTGATACTCTAGTATATTTACTGTCTATCGTCGACAGGTTTTAATCTTCAAACTGTTTTCATCTTTATTGTATAAATTGTTTTCGTCACGATATTGCTGCGACATTGCCGATGTGACGTTAAATATTAACTCACTCACTCACTCACTATGATTACCGATTATATTTGAACAATTAACTGTTGACAGAAACTTTGGTAAACTATTTGTCTTTCTTACCGGTCTTGATTCAGATGAATTACTATTATGTAGCGCTGTTTGTCTATAGTTATTCTCATATAATGAGGAAAAAACGTTGTGTTTCAAGAAATGACGAGTGTTGCACCTTAGTGAGACTGTCTGAGATGTATTTCTAGCTCAATTAGCAAGTTTGCTGTATCCATATATGTCTATTACCGAAAGTCATTGACTTATTACATCCAGGGTCAATGTGGGAAAGTCACTGATTCAGAAGATATTTGGGAACAAGTTCCACCGCAAGTTTCCAGCAGAAAGAACAGCCGGACCCTGTACAGAAGCTGTGTTTCCTTCCAAAGGCGGGGACAAATATGACACCATCGGCGTTGATGTTACCGCCAAATCTCGACTGAAAGTGAGATCTATTCACTTCAAGTTGTAGAAATGGCAGTTCTTAAATGATTAGCATGTGCAAAGTACTTGCGGTTCAACAAGAACGGAGTTAGCTTTATTCATATAATAAGTGAAATAGTTAAGTCCAATTCAATCGGTTAAAATCCATCTGGTCCATCCACACGTGACACGTATATAGTATATCTTGACGCTGTCTCTGAGGACTTATACATACAGCTGGTATATAAAAAACCGTCTGTGTTAACGATGCATTACCTTGCAAATATATTGACGAGTATGACTCAGCAGAAGGAATTGGACACAGACGTACATACACAGTTTGGGGAATGTGATGCTTGTATATGCAGAATATGAAAGTGATGCTCTAAAACTAAAAGATGAGGTGAGGTGAAATTGGGTTTAACGTCGTGCTTGAGAATATTTCGCTCATATGACGACGTGCATGCGTGTGTATGTGTAGGTGCGGCTGCTTGTGCTAGCCCAGACTGAAGCTGGTTTTATAGTGCTAGCCCACTGAGATACCATGCCGCAGTGAAGCATGAATACCCCACTCAGACACATTATACTGACTCCGAGCCGACCAGTCCTTGATGTACCCATTAATGCCGAGCGTCAGGCAGGGACCAACAAGTACCATATTTTAACGTCTTTTGGTATGACGCGGTCGGGGATCGAACCCGCGACCTTCCGCTCTCCGGGCGGACGCTCTAAACGCTACACCACGGAGGCGGTCCTAAAACTAAAAGATATATGTCTGTTTATATTTCAGATTGTTAATCCTGTAGCTGGTATCGTCCGATCAACAGGTGATGACGAAATCACAATTACACCTACAGATGACAACTTCATGGAATACGAGATCGTCATCAACAACGTCATTCCCAACACTGAGGTCACTGATGAAGGCTCTGTCATGGAGGCCGGAGACGACATCGGCACAGCAGGAGACAGCAACTGCAATCCCAACTTCATACACGTTGCCCTTCGTGTCACAGAAACAGGAGAATACGCTGACCCATCTAAGTATCTTGACAGAGTTTTGCCGATCCCACACTGGGAGCAAGACTGCAATGAACACACGTTCTACTATATTGGCAAGGCATACGATGCCGACGGCACCACGGATGGATCCCCCAAAGAGATTGTAGATAAATACATGGATTCTCATTTCACAAATATGACGACTTTAGCTCATGTTGAGCCTGACCCCGCTCCTCCGTTTAAACCTGACGGAACAGATCAGCCAAAGGTCAAGGCTCTTGCAGGGTCCTTCCACAATCTCTTGTCGCCGCTGAAGAACTTTGGCCAAATGCTAAAATCTATCGCGTAAGTATAGACTTGTGGAAAGTCGACCAATGCCTCAAATTCATTAGGTAGTTATGTTAACTGGATGTCATATCAAAATTATGTTCTAAACTGTATGACTGTGTGTGAATGTAATTTGGCCGACAGATTTACATTTTCAGGACGCATATAAGACACGTGGAGTTTCATTGTCTATTCGACCATGTGAAGATCCGGGTTAGAATTGATCTTTACTTACCCATGCTAGACGTAAAAGGTGACTAAAGGGATCGGATGGTCAGGCTCACTGACTTGGTTGACACATGGCATGGTATCCCAATTACGTAGATTGCGATGGTCATGCTGTTGATCACTGAATGTTCTGGCCCAGACTCGATTATTTACAGACCGCCGCCAAATAGTTGGAATATTGCTGAGCGTAAAACTAAACTCACTCACTCACTCATTGTCGATTCAGCGTCAATGTCTAAATCACTCTTTTACCCCTACAATAGGGTTCCAAGTATTGACTCTGTCTTCAACCTCAACACAATGACGGTATCCAAGCTCAAGGATATACTGATAGCGAAAGTGGACATCGTGAAGAGAATAGACGACTTTGTTTCCAAGGTTTACCACTGTCTTAACTCCAAGCCTGTTGAAGAGCCAGTTTCTCTCTCGACCTTTAAACTACGTAGTCTTCTTGCACTTGGCAAAATACCTGTCATTGGAGACAAGATTGGAATGGTCAAATCATTAGTAGCACATGGACTTGATGGTAATGTTTAATTCTTGTTCTCGTGCCAATTCTCAGCAACTTCTCCCTAAGAAGTATTTGATAACCTTTAGTAAAGATATGATTGCCCAATATTATGGGGACTGTATGTGGACCGTGTATATGCGATACTTCAACTCATAACCTTGTCATCACATCTGTTCTGTTTTGTAGAACTTTTTTTAGAATTCAATAGTTTGCTGCGTTTAACAATACATATAGTTCTATTTTACCTAACTGCTGTGTTATTGATCCATTTATTACAACTTGATGAAAATGGTCACACAAATCATAAAACCAAAATTGAATGTTTGTTATTCATAGGTATTCAAATTCCTTAATAATGCACATGCTTCTCGTTTACCACAGCTTGTCCAAACTTGAAGTCAGGACTAGCGTTTGGCTTCGGCCACCTGTGCACCCCTGATCACGACTGTCATGGCATGGCCTGTGGCCTCATGTTTCCATACTCTCACTATCACAAGACTGTCACAGTGCATATCAGATCATGTGGCTCCAAGTTAAAGATTCGGTTTCCGGGTATGACAAGTGAACATGACGCTAAAGGTATGCCAATGAAGGATTGAGACTAACACTACAATATACCTAACTCCGTTCGTTAAATAACAGAGATGTGGCAAGATCCATGCATGAGACGAAAGGTATGCTAATAGATGATGTCAACTAACTGTACACACATATATGATAATTCCATCGGATAAACATTCATATTTTGGCAAGGTTCACACGTCTTACATTAGTTGGTTTTTGTTACTAATGCATGACTGTATAAATTCTGTGAATGCATATATATGTACACATATAATTATTCACTTCTTCAACACTCAACAAAGAGACGTTGTATCCTCATATTTGATTACAGTTTAACATGCTTGGTGTTTGTTTTTTCAAGATGGCCCTCAAATCATCGATGTGCCTCTCACAGACGGCTTTGTGAAAAATTTCCACGTCACCTTCAGACTGGACACTTCCGAGAGTGGAGCTGATATGGTAGCGAGTCTCACAGGCAATCTGTGCTCAACAAACTTTGGCTCTTGTCTGCCTATGGTGAATATTTTGAACAGAACGAAGTTCCACAATCCAAATTGTACAACAGGTAAGACGTTATATCATAACCCGTACATTCTATCTCCACCATATAGCTGGCATATTGTTGAGTCTGGTATTTAACAACAATTCTATGTTATTTTCTATGTGACGTATAGTTCCTATATTGCACATTGCGTTTAAGTCATATGTTTATATTCTCATACAGGTTATCTTCAACGTCTAAATGTCAGCATATTGAGGGTCATATCATAGTATTTTTTTGAAAAGTATTTTGGATGACATGACAACGTATGGTAGGGATTTACAACTTCTTGGATATTTACAACACATAACGCCACCTGATAAAGGGGCAAGAAGTAGCCGAGAAACGTCATGTTGTAAATAATGAAGAAGTTGTAAATCCATACCATACGTTGTCATGTCACCTTCCAACTTCTAAATTCCCATCAAGCATCTATTTTGAATGAGATTTGTTGTTACAGCTAGTGCCAATGCCAGTTTTGCGTCTCAAATCGAGTCTATGAGTATCCGGCAATGGATGTCAAAGATATCCCAGTGTCACCTGGACCTGCGAGAGGCTGGAGAGTTGCTCAACGACATCAGACAGGCCGTCCTCAACGTGGTACGTAATGCCTTCCATTGTCAGGAACCTGATGTGGTAGCGCCATCACAGTAGTTCCGTACAAGGATTGAAAAAAGAAACAGTAGGATAAATGATGGATGATACATAATTATATCCCGAATCGATGTCATAAAATCGAAAGTAGTAATTATTAGCTTCGTTTTTAAGTAAGTGACAATTGTAGAGCATTCGCTCTGGAAAATACGTAAGTTCCTAGTCAAGAATTAGAATATCATTGAAACAGATACATAACAGAAATGTCATTCAAGACCGGCTCAAAGAACCATGAAAATTAAAGGTTCCCTCCGAGTTACAGGTACTGAACGAAGTTTTCTGGTAAACATTCAGAGACATTTATTAAAGATTAGAAGGTACTTGATAATAGAACATTTTGGCGTCATCACTGTATTTGAATTAAGATCCATTCGAACAACTTGTATTATTTCCAGTTTGGTATTTGTATTCTAAACTGATTATGTGCTGCCGATTCGATTTGATTTTGATAGCATTGTATGATTATTTGTCGTACCTTTCAGCTGTTTAACACTATCAAGAATCCCCTAAGAGCATTGCAACAAGAGTTCAAAGAAAAGAAAGACAGTTGCAGTAACAAGCAAATCCCAGTAAAACCCTTTGAGCTGACATTTTTCAAATTCGAGAATGTTTTCATGGTTGGACCAATTCCAATGACACTAGGTACGCATTTGTTCTTCGTTATTGAATATGTTGAAAATTAGATCAAAACGTGATATTGTCATAAGCAATGTCCAGGCCAGATTTTTGTGGTATCAACTGGACATTTGTGCTCTCAAAGAGATGCGTTTAAATGTACTTCTTTTCATAGTGTAATTGATACGGTATGCAGGAGAACTCAACAGATAACTGAAGAACATAATCTTTCATTCAGGATTTGGCGCTGGTGGTACTGTTGGCGTTGGAATTGAACTTGGAGTGTGCTTCATGAGCATGAAGTTGAAGGTAAGGGTCTTTTTGGAGGCAAGTACTGTGTTTCCTTGTTGGCTAACACCGCTATCAGCAGTACTAACGGGCCTGCTCATCTGATTCAGTTTGTCGTCCTATGCGACAAACAGAGTAGATTGCAGAGAACTAATATCCCTACCACAAACACACGTCGGGTTTTAACTGAGGTATGTAGGTATTACGCCGCTGTAGCAATATTCCATTAATATCACGGCGGGGAACACTAGAAAGGGGCCAATGTACCCACGTGGGGACTCGAAACCGGGTCTTCAATGTGACGAGCGGAAGCTTTAACCATTAGGCTACCCCACCGCCCCGCTACTTTAAGTAAGGAACAGTACATGCATGATATTTTTGAGCAATATGTTTTCATGTTCTCTGATTCGGCGTCCTCAGACGTTATAGTCTTGGCAAATCACGATTATTACAGTATAGTATTTTTAAACACATGTGCCATCACAATGGTCATTTTCAATATATTCCAGGGAACGGTGACACCCAGTGCTTCTATCAAAGTTTGGGGCAGTCTTGGGGTGGACATAGGATTCGCTTATGGAGGAATCACACTGACCGGCTACATCATGACGACAAAGTTTCCAATTGTTGGCACATTAGGGTTTGCGAAATTCCCACTGGACGTGACGTAAGATATATTTCAGAAATTATTTCGAAGTAACAAGTAATAATTTAGCTGTAAATAAGCACGATTCTCCTTGGAATACAATGACATATACTGAAGCACTTTGAAAACGTATAGACCTTTTTAGCATTATTTCTAAAACAAAAGATAACAAACGTGAATGTTGTATCGAAGGATTGAAATGCTTATTAAAGACGTGTTATAGACCTATTTTCCGAGTTCAGATCCATTGCATGTTTTTTTAAGAAGACACAATCGCTAAAACACACCTTTCCCCCGTTTCGTTGACAACGCAATGCGATCGTGAAAATGAACATTCATTCTCGTTCATTGCCCAAGGTCTCATGGATTGAAGGCAAGGGCATCAATGGGACAAACGCGATTTAAAACAATTCCACGACTGATTTCACAGGAACGGGAACGTGCCAGGCGTTTTAATGTTTACCAGTCAACCATAAGCCGTCTTATCACTAGACATGAACAAACAGGAAGCGTTGCAGACCGTCCTCGACCAGGCCAACTTCAGGCCTACCGTGGTCGCATATTGTAGCCCCGACACCGCCAGGCCCGCCGTCGATTTGCGCAGCAGAATGGACCACGGCATTTCTTCCGTAGAATTGTGTTTTCGGACGAGTCGAGGTACTGTGTTTCCTTTGTTAATGGAAGAGAACGAGTTTATCGGCGACATGGTGAACGTTACGCCAATGCATTTGTCAGCCAGCAAGATCGATTCGGCGGTGGAAGTGTGATTGTTCGGGGGGCAATAAACGCACGTTTCAGGAGCGATCTTCACGTTATTCCGGGCAGTCTCACAGCACAGCGGGTGAACTTCTAAGGCCTGAAGTCGTTCTTTTGCTGCGCCTTCACAAAGACATCAACGTCGGTTGATATTCCAGCATGACAACATATTCCCAAATGCCACAAGAGTGATACAAGCCTAAGTTCAGCAAACTGGAATCATTGTGATGGACTGGCCCGCTTATTCACCAGACTTAACCCCATTGACCACTTGTGGGACGAACTTGGAAGGCGCGTTTACAGACGTCAGCCACCGCCAGCCAACATTGCAGATTTGACCTTGGCCTTGCAACAAGTATGGAGGAACATTCCTATGGCCTTTATCACTCGTCTCTGTGACTCTATGCCCCAACGTACGTCGTCATATGAGCGGAATATTAAACGACGTTAAACCCAATTTCACCTCACCTCACCTATGCCCCAACGTATCCATGCCTGTGCCAGAGCTGATGGAGGCCACACGAGAAACTGACTGTGATAACGGGGGTGCCTCAGTTTGGAAGACGGTGTACATGTCATGTCGACAACAGCCCATTTTGTCTTCAACAGACTGAATGTTTATTCCATGTGTTTTTCGTAAATAATAACAATTGATTTCATCCCATGACCTGTTTTATTTTTTCTCATATCAAACTCGGCTATGCGTTTAAAAGTGTGTCAGTATGTGTTAATTTATAATGTCAAGATTTTATGTCATAACTGTCATAGATTTCAGAGATGTGAACATTATTGCTGTCCTTTATGTCTGCCCTGCCTGCTCGGTTAATACAACCAATATATCAGTCACTTTTATGTGACACAAACAACTCAAAGCCATCTCACTTGTTGAAGAAATATTTCTTAATGTGTGTCTTTCGTCTTGGCAGTGCTCGTATGGATATGGAGATGGTGCCTTTAGCCCTAAAACTTGAGGCATACGCCAAGCTGAGGCTGATATTTGTAACTGTCACCGTGTACAGAGGCAATATTTGGACCTATTCGACACCCACAATCAGGAAGAATATTTTCACCAAGCCGAGCAAAGGGAGTGACGCCTCACCTCCAACATTCTCTAAGAATTCCCTTGGCAAGAGAAGCAAGAGATCTTCTGATGCGGGGGGCTGTGAGGTGAAGCAGATCAAAGGACGCTCCCCATCTGATACTGCATTCATTCTGAAAGTCACATCCGATGATGATGTCAGTGAAGTGAAGATGCATTATGGCATAGGAAGATATTCAGGTGGTACTGATGCTGTGGACTGGACGGAAATGGCTGGAAACACACTTACAGTGCCAATGAAGCTTCCATTTGGTGTTCCTCTGTATTGGACATTGAAGGCCAGTAACAGTGAAGGCGGGGAGGCTAAAACACAATGCATGCTGCACACATACGATAACACTCCTCCAGATGGTAGAGTTGATGAAGATTTCAGGATATCGAGTAATCCATTCGAACTTGGAGGCACGGTTGTAGTGCTGGATGACAGCATAGTCGATCCCCAACAAGAGATAGCTCTCGGATTCAGTTCTGGATCACAGGGAAGCGAGATCATTCCTTGGGAACCAATATCTCTTGAACGGACCACTGTGAGGTCTGGGGAACCAACAGAACTGAAATATTTCTCCCTGCCAAAGACCGGAAGTCTGACTGCTGAACCAATTAAAACTGCTAAAACTAAGTTTGATTATGAATGTGCTAAACAGTGCATTGATTTCGGCCAGAAGTGTGTTTCATTTGATTTCGAATACAATTCTCAGATATGTGACCTCCATTCTGTCGGGGAAGGCCCAAATGCTGCTCTCCGACACAATGGAAACTACAAGTCCTTTGAAAGACTTGGCGTTGGTCAAAAACATTACAAAATCTTCCAAAATCTTAACTTAACCCACAAGGAGACATATTTCATGAACACCCATGTTACCAATGAACTTGGGTATGAGAGCCATCTGACCTCGCACGGAACATTAATAGATCTGACGCCTCCTAGTCCTGGACCTGTCGGGAATTCCACGAAGGATGAAACCACATTCGATGGCTGCTCGGTGTCCATTCTCCAACGCTGCAAGGAGCTGTCAAAACTTCCTAATCACAGGTGAGTATTTTTGTTTCCGACATATTTGATGGCATAGTAACAGATACCAGTGGGATATAATACATGTGCTTCACACAAAGTGTAATAAAATAGATGAAATCAGAAGTTAAATAACGCATCTTTCAATACATATTCATGATAACATCCATACCACCTTGAAGTCGTGACTCACAATTTGTGAGTGTATGTTAATGCATGGCGCACAATTTCTGTTTTTGCGCATATTTAAGCTCACACAGTGTCATTGCTTGTTGACATCAACCCACTGTGGGCATGCAGCATCTTCGCTGACACTGCATAATGTCTCTTTGGGGACGTGATCAGAAGCTTGGCAACACTAATGCATATCCACAGGCTAGTCGTCCATGTCACGTTAACAAGAAAACCCTTCTGTTTGTGCATCTGCGATGTCGACTGCAACGTTAACAGTTCGGACAATTCCTGGGTTGAGACCTGTTAATGGCAGAACCGACATCGCATGCGGTTCAGAGCATGGACTGACTATGGGAATTAGAATTCTCATTAGTTTTCCAAAAAGAACTATTAGACTGCTGAATGTAATGAAACACATTCATTCATCCCTGTGTGTGCTGCACAGAAATGTGTGAAGATGTGCATTTTGCTTGTCTATATCTATTGACAAACTAGATTATCTTCTTCTCTTCTCTGTTTAGGAAAATGACTGATGGAACTGATGGTGGTACTGTCTTCAACGGACACAAACACCTGTATGATGAAAAATATACTCTTTCCAACAACCTTATTGCAGGTAAGCATTAACATTAAACTAACTCATGGTCTTACATGCGACGTTTAAAGTGTCATGTCCCATACTATGAATAAGCGTTACAGAAGCTACTTTCCTTATTCATTCCAACTGGACAACTCCGACTATATCATATGCAAGTGTCAAAAAGAGAAGACAAGCATATGCTGTCCAAAAGGTGGTATCACATACAAAGACAAGTGAATTCTTCCCCTAAAGATCCCCGTGAAGATTCGGGTTAGAATATTGGTCTTCAGTCACCCACGCTTGTCGTAAGAGGCGACTAACCAGATCCGGTGGTCAGGCTCGCTGACTTGGTTGACACATGTCGAATCCCAACTGCGTAGAACAATGTTCATGATGTTGATCACTGGATTGTTTTGTCCAGACTCTATTATTTACAGACCGATAGCATATAGCTGGAATATTTCTGAGTGCGGCGTTAAACAACAAACCAGCCAACCAACCAAATTTAAAGTAAACCTTTATTGATAAAATATTACATATACCCCGTCAAAGTGGAAGATTAGTATTAGTGTTTTCTCAGTAAACTTCAACTGCTATATGCTTTCATTTTATAACAAATTCTCTGAAGCTTTGGAAATATATACAACATGAATCTTTAAAACAGGAAACTGGGATGGCTTTCATGACAACGAGACTGGCATCTATGGTTACACTTGGGCTGCCGGTACATCTCTATGTTCAAACGACACGGTTGGCTACAATGACCCTCATGCTAAAATACCCAGCAGAGATGAGTGGACCTACAGCGGGTTGACCTCTGGCCTTCACCTCTCGGATGGGCCTCATTACGTCACAGTTCAAGCTGTCAACAACATCATACATGGAGGTGCTCTTGTCACAACAGTGTGCCACTCAACACCCCTCATTGTAGACACAACGCCGCCTATTTTCAATGGCATAGATGACGTCTTCTTTGATGGTGATTTTGAGCTCCTGGGACTGTACTACAACGGATCTGATCCTCTCTCTAAAATTGCCCATGTCCACTTTGGGCTTGGGTTAACCCAAAATGATGTGAAACTGCGATCCTATGAAGAATATAAACCCTTTGGTGACCCCAAACCATATGTACTGGTTGAAGATTTTGTCCTGAAGCAAGGAGTTGCTGCCTGGCCCAGAATTCGGCTTACCAACAATGGTATGTGGTGTCCTTTTTTTGTCAAGAATAATACCCCTGTTCTGTATAACCACCTACCCCCTCACTCCAGCACTCAACCACTTACTCAACAACTCACTCACTCAAGCAATCGCTCATTCAACCACTCATTCAACCACTCACTCAACCACTTAACTCACTCAATAACGCACTCAGCCACTCACTCAGCTACTCACGCAATGTCTATATCAACCACTCACTCATTCAGCCACTCACTCAAGCAATCACTCACTCAACCACCCACTCAGTCACCCACCCACTCACTCAACCACTCACTTATTAAGCCAGTTACGCACTCAATAACTCACTCACTCAACTACTCAACTCAACCACTCTCTCAATGTCTATTAATACATTCTACTTTTCTTAGTGGGGCTTTCTACAAGTGGTCACGCCAATGAGCCAATCATTGTGGACGACTCTCCCCCAGTAGTTGGCGTCATCAACGACGGAAGTACGGTTGGCGTAGATGCAGACTACCAGGCAGATGCACATGTCATCTGCGCTCAATGGGAAAATTTCTATGACTCGGAATCTGGAATTAAGAGGCATGATTCTATTACCTTTTTCACTATATATGTTAATGCTTGTACGTCTTTACAATGAGCGTTTTTGTAGTGTTATATCGTATTACTATTTTGTGTAGTTTTCCTTTCACTTCCGTGATCTGTAAGTGAACACATCAGATTGTAGAACTGTTCACAGATCATAAATTATGAATATTTCGGTCTGAAAAAACACACGAATTTTTACAACAGAAACAAGACATGTTGATGGGAAATTGTGAGTCTATTATGCAACGAATAATCTAAAATGGCTTCTCGCCACAGACAGTAACTGACAAGCCACATAAAATAATGTTTATCTGTTTGTTTTCAGGTACTTGTGGGGTGTTGGTACAAAGCCTGGTGTCGATGACATTGTCAAGTTCAAAGTGGAGGACCGCTCGGTGCACAATGACTGTAGCAGTGTCTCACTGACTCACAACACCACGTATTACTCAACCATCATAGCGTTCAATGGGGCGCTGAACATGAAGAGAGTTAATTTTACTTCAACTGGAGGTACACGTAAATTCACGTATAAAAAATCATGTTTATTATCCAAAACTGGGTTCCACTCGAGATATTGCTTGTGTGAGATTATACGATATCTCCTAGGAGATATCGTTTTGATAGTAGATTTAGTACAGTACCCTGACAATGCTATGACGTCATGAATTTGATGACGTCACAATGCTATGACATCGCTGCACTGCAAGTCTAATGGTAGTACAGTGTTCGGATGTACATTTTTCATTGAAAACTAATAAAGAGGGATTTTTTTATGATAAATAGAATCACACCCTCGTTTCTACCGATATCAATTATATCAACAATCGTTGATAGAGTTACAAATATCCTCGGCAAGCCTCGGATATTTGTAATTTTATCAACTCATGTTGATATATTTCATATCAGTAGACACTTGGGTGAGATTCTCTATCTAAGGACAATTGTTATTCATCATTATGTGAACGCTTAACTTAATTCTCCACAAATACTGACGATGGAGTTTATAATATTTCAAAATCCAATGCTAAAAATATAATATTTTTATGAAATGTTCAATAGACTGTTTCATTCTTAGTCTTTGTTACACAGTCCTAGTGGACATCACGGACCCAGTAAAGGGATGGATCAAAGATGGGGATGATGCAAGCCATGACATCACTTATTCATCAGAGCAGGCCCTGATTCAGGCAGTTTGGGGAGGTTTCTCTGATCCTGAGAGTGGGATTGTCAAGTATGAAGTGGACATATACATCAACAATCAGCACAGGAAAACTAACACAATCGTACCAAGCGGGGATAGCCTGTTGAACTACATGAACGAAAAAACATTGGAACTGAAGCAAGGTGATGTCGTGCACACAAAGGTCAGGGGATTCAATGGAGCCGGGAAGAGTGTAGAAGCCACAACCAATGGCTATACATTGGACATGACACCCCCAGTAGCTTACTTTGTTTACGACAATGACGGCCAACAAGAGTACCAGTTGGATAAGACAGCACTTCATCTATCATGGAAGTTTGAGGACGCTCAATCCGGTATTGAAAAGTATATGGTTTCCGTTTTTGAGGACTATGCTGGCATGAAGAGACGAATCTGGCCCTCAACAGACAAAGCAAAGGACATACCTGCAACAGGTGGACAAATGTCCTATCCACTGACAAGTGTTACCCTTGTGGATGGGGCGCGCTATTTTGCCCATGTCATAGCTGTCAATAAGGCCAAGATGTCTAGAACTGTTGATTCTCCGGGCGTGGTGATAGATTCCACAGCTCCTGAAGTAGAGAAGGTTCGTGTACAGAATTATGATGACAACTCTCACAATTGCGAGTGTCTCCATGTTCTTATTTCTTGACAGTACGGATTATAATATAATCTGGTAATTTTGTTGACAAGTTGATGTTGAAAATGTAATCATTATTTACATGGTTTCATCAATTTATTGATAGTCTTTGACATGTTTCAGATCCACCTTGGACCAATGAAAGAGGATGAGGAAATTGAAGATGGAAAACTCGTCCACACAGACAAATCCAAAATGACAATCTCCTGGAAAGTAAGTGATGAAGAGAGCGGCATCAGTGAGATATATGTTGCCATTGGGACCTCGGAACATGATCAATCCATTACCAATGGATTTCTCACTTTCTCACAGACAAACGAGGTGACACTGAAACATCTGAACCTTATTGATTCTACGACGAGTGGAAACTATTACTTCATCCAGATTAAGGTAAAGAACGGCGCAGGTGCAGAGTCCCGTCTGCGTATCTCCAGGCCAATCATTGTACTACCCGGAAACATACCAGGTGTGATATATGACGGGAGGAAACGTTTCGTTGATGCAGACTTCCTCCATGACAGATCAACCTTTGCAATGTCTTTTGCTGGTTTCCAAAGTATTGCCTGTGGTATTGTGGCCTATGAGTGGGGTATTGGGACTGAGCCTTATGTGACAGACATCGTGCCATTCACGAGCTTTGGGGTTGTGAAGACTAATGAATCATCAGGCTTTGGACAAATCGACATCCAGCTGTTTGAAGGTGTAAAGTATTTCACGACAGTCAGAGCAAGGACCGGACATAAATGTCACGAGGAGCACATTGTATCAACATCTGATGGTATTCTTGTCGACACACAGGGACCTCTAATCAAGGCATCCAATACCAAAGGCCACACGATTCCAGATGTAAAGGCCTGGGGAGTTGTGTTCCAGAATGAAACCGACATAGTTGAAGTAACGCCTGATATCACTGACCCCTCTGGAGTCAATGCCAGCCATGTATGCTTGGGTTCCTACCCATATGAGGACGGCATCCACAAATGTAGTCCTCAGAATGAAAAGAGCGTCAAGGGACTATCTCTGAAGCCAGGATCATCAGTCTTTATAACTATCAAGGCAACGGACAATGCTGAGAACAGTGCCACATGGGAATCTATTGCCTTGATTCCTGATTCAACTCCACCCGAACTGGTCAACTTTACATGTACAAAGGAAATATCCAGCATGAGATCTGGAATAGAATGTGTTTGGGATGAGGCAAGGGAGCATGAGAGTCACATGGAGTCCATCAGTATCTGTCTTGGTGAGGCTGACAGGCCATGCTCACTGTCTTCTTTTGAAAACATACCACTCCAAAAGAGATCATGGAAAACGGACACCTTTAGATTCATTGACAAGGTAAACGAGGATAAAATATTTGTCACGGTTCACCTAACAAATGCAATGAAGAAGGAAGCACGTTTGACAAGGGAAGTGATCGTCGATTCAACAAAACCTACAGCTGGCAAAGTTTTGATTGTTACCAATGATCGATTGAAAGATAAAACTACGCATCAGCAATGCCAAGTACCAAATTCCTTTGTTGAGGTCATCATAACAGGATTTGAAGACCCTGACACAGGCATAAGCAGGTAACTAACTTTGTGTTGATTATTATTATTAAAGGTTAGGACAAGGCAATTCCTGACGATAGTAACAATATCCATTTATATGACCATTGATGTGCTTTGTGTATATTTACATTGGTACTGTTTTCGTATTTCAGATGTGAGGTTGGACTGGGTCGGGAACCAGGATCAACTGATGTTCACAGAATGAAGACTGGCCAACCAGAGACTGTCATTTTCTTTGGAAAACTGTCTCTACAACCAGAAGATAAAGTCTATGCGATTGCAAAATGTCTAAACAGGGCTGGTCTCTCGGCATCTGCAACATCTGAAGCAGTTGTAGTTAGCCCATACCCACACCTTACAGTGACGGATGGTTCTGGAGAGAAGGACGAAGATTTCCAGACAGGTCTCTCCTCTCTGGAAGGTCACTGGCATTACACAAGCGGCTGCCCGGTGATGAAGGCGGAGTGGCAGATTATGACAGTTAGTTGGACTGTATTCCAAGATTTCACACCATTACCAGAATCCCTTGGAACATTCTTCAGTGATGAACTTCGTCTAACAGCAGGATTTACCTACATCAACGTGATACGTGTAACAGATGCGATAGGAAGAATTCACGTCGCGTACACTGATGGTGTAACTGTTCTGATAGAACCACCACACCCAGGGGCTGTCAGGGATGGACCAGAGAAAGATATGGACTACCAGACCTCTACAGCTGAACTATCAGCTAACTGGGATGCGTTCGGTAAACCGAATAGTACAGATGCCACTCAGCAGATCGATCGCTATGAAGTTGCAATAGGTGATGATGTCAAGAACCCAGCTTCACGCTACAACGTCCATTTCTTTGAAACTGCTCACCTGAACACCTCGTTCACATTCAGGAACCTGAAACTGAAAGCAAAGTTGATAACATATTATGTCACAGTACGTGCTTACAGCAAGGCTGGGAGTTTTGAAGAAGCATATTCTGATGGCATTAAAGTTGGATATGATTTGGACATATCTCCCGGGAGCATTGACTTACGCAAGTACAGTCATAGTCGTGAAAATCTGAAGGTGTCATGGAGTGGTTTCTACTCCGACATTGGACTCACAGAATACACTGTTGGAATCAGCAAGGACAGTATTACTCTCCCGGGTAATACTACCAACTGTAAATCACTTATGTCAACCATTTCCAACTACAATGCATCCTTTAGATCTGCGGGACGAGACACTGTAGTGCATATGCAGAATCTTACACTCCAACAGGGTCACTCCTATTATGTGACAGTGATTGCCCATGACAAGGTCGACTCTTGTATTGGGGTTTCTCAAGGTCCTATTACCATTGACACAACTCCGCCTACACAAGGTCACATTTCCGCAGTAGGAGGTCAGAGTACAAAGGTTGTGTACATCAGCAGCAGAGAGGAGGTGACCCTACACTGGAATGGCTTTGAGGACATTGAGAGTGGTATTCAAACATACCACATAGAGCTGTTTTCACAAATGCCATGCATGCACGAATCGACGAAACTTATCAAAGTGATGGATGTTCACAATACGACAGACATTACTCTTTACAGCTTGAATCTAACTCTCAGTCTGATGTATACGTTTACAATAACTGCTATCAACGGAGCTGGTCTGAATACGACAGCTGCAACACTGCCCATCCTCATTGATGTATCAAGGCCACAAGCAGGAACTGTGAAAGTTGGTAGAGACTGGCACACATCAAGGACCTTCCAGAGTGAAGACGACAGAGTCAATGTGCGGACAGCAATTGCAAGAAACAAGAAAGGGTCAGAATGCAAACGAAGTAAGCAAATCTTCCCCAAAGTTTCAAATGAGGAACAGTGGCAATCCCTTGTCAGATCGGACATATCAAATTCCTCTGCTCTGGTTGATAAGTATGCACGGGTGGCCCTCACATATGATGAAAATCTGAGAGACATCGTACGCGGAGGGTTATTTCTTCAGCTTGAGGACACACTGGCAGAAGGAAATTACACGTTCAAGTTATTAAGTGCTAAAGGGCAGAATGTCATCACTTCCCTACATTTTGAATTCTCTGATATATCGACCTACCAATCTCCAGTTCTGAAGGAAATACCAAGACTTGATGACAACGACGTGCCTGAAGAAACCAATGCAACTTCCAATGAAACTGATGAAGTAATTCCGTGCTTATCTTCACCAGGAGTTGCAGTCTTCTTCTATGGTTATGATGATGATACCCATGCTTGGAAAGGACGTATCTGTTTAAGAGATGATAGCAAGGAAACAGAATCCTGGTTTGACTTACCTGGTGATCCATCAGACTATGTTTATGAAATCAGCCTGCGATTCATGAAAGACGTTGAGAATGTGAAGAAAACGTGGAGAACAACACTTTTCATTGAAGGTCATCGCAAAGCAGATATTGAGGGTTACACATTTTCTGGAAAACCAAGTATCATCTACCGAGTACAAAATCTCAATGATTACAAGCCTCCTGTTGGAGATCCTCTTCATCCGTTCTTTACGCAAGCTGTACTGAGCTATTTGGCTGTACCTGACACAGTTGACAAAGAATGTTTACATGGAACACCGTTCTATGATGGAGAAAGTGGTCTGAAAGAGGTATGGGTTGGAATTGGAACAAATAAATCCCTTGTGGACAATGTGCTTCCTTTCACTTTGGAATCAACATATTGTCTGCCATGCATGAATAGCTGTATGGAAATTTGTGATCCAAACTGCTCCGTGCCACCAACTGAAACATTGTCTGTGCTGTCATTGGAACTGCGGAACCTAACTCTGGCCCACAGCGAAAAGTTATCAGGGAATAAAGCTACAAACTCTTCAAAACTGATGGATTTTAAAGCTCCAACATACTACGTCAGCGTAAAGGCCGTAAACTTTGCAAATCAATCGACAGTTGTAATGTCAAACGCTTTCCAAGTTGACATCACTCCGCCACAATTCGATTATATGATGTGTGTTGATCCTCAACATTCTCTGGACGAACCGACTACCTTCATAGGCTCGAATAACAGCGTTGGGGCATTCTGGGAATGCAATGAAGATGTCAGTGAGATAGCTGAATACACAGTGCAGATCGGCAGTACAGAAAGAGGGAACGATGTTCTGATTGCGACATCGGCTGGATTAAAGAGAAAGGTTGGTTTGACACTGGAGCATGCGACCCTGGATGATGGCAAAACCTACTATGTGACCGTGACAGCTATAAATTCAGCAGGATTATCTGCCAAGACGTCATGCAATGTGACGGTCATGATGAGCGCACCTGCTGTTTCTAGCGTCTACACACAGAGTCTCTTCACCTCAGGGTACACAAAGCATGCCGTTTCGCTGAGTCCATCACAACACAGCATTGGTATCCATATACATGGCGGATATGACAACCTATACTATGGTGAGTTTATGTTTGCTTCTTTGTTTGTTTGTGTGGTGGGTTGGTTGTTTAACGCCGCACTCGGCGATATTCCAGGTACATGGCGACGGTCTTTTATCGATCGAGTCTGGACAAGACAATCCAGTGATCAACAGCAATTACGATACGATGACATGTGTCAAAGTCAGCGAGCCTGACCACACTAACCCGTTAGTAGCCTCTTACTACAAGCATGGTTTGTTATAGACCCATTCTAACCCGCACCTTCAATGGTCTGGTGACTTTATGCCAATATCCTGGTGTAAGTTTATCAATGTCAGTCATAAACAAAGCAAGGGTTTACAGAGCAAACTATATCTTATATGTAATTATATTAAATCATGTGATTGAAACTTTATTAATACAACATTGATCTTAATGATAATTTTAATTTTGAAGAGAACAACATATCCGAATGTTGTGTATAATATTGTAAATTGTGCTGTTTCAGAATGGACAATTGGCACTGTCCCCGCAACTGATGACGTCTTCCCCATCATCAAGGTGGCAACACGAGCAGATTCCAAAATATCCATTAATCAGGGGCAACTGATGATCGATGGAAAGCTGACAAACATCTCTCTAAGTGACTACAACACTAACGACACAGACACCAATACCTCCAAAGCAGACGGGTCCTTCTTGATGCTGGAGCCAGGCAGATGCTACTATCACAGTCTCAATGCAGTGAGCCGTTCCCATGTTGCAGTTGCCGTGTCTACTCAACCAGTCTGCGTAAAACGTCAGTATCTTACACTTCTATATTTGATTCTTTACAAATATGTTTAAGAGATTATAATAGTGAACGGAATCTTGGCTCGGCTTGGTTTGTTTAAAAAACAGCCTTACTGATGTATTGTGATTACTGCTAGTGAAATGTCTAATTTTACAGTTGCAGATGAAGTAAATTACGTACAGCATAGACTCTAGAGGTATAGCAAAACATTTAAAGTCAAGAGCAAATGTAATGCATGTGCAAATTGACTGTGTATCATCTTGAAACATACGTTATATGCATAACTATTAGTTTAACAGGAAGGCAATGTTCACCAAATTAGTTCTGAATTATACTGTCACATGTATTTTCGTTTCAGGAAAGGATGATATTCTCGTTGAGCTTGGGGATCACAATAGTACCATAAAGTCAGTTGTAATTAATACATCATCCGGTGGCAGCAACGAAACTCTGCAACTGGCTGTTACTGGTAACGTTTGTTCGATTGTAATTATAGTTTAAAATGAGTGGCAGTTAAACAATCATTAATTAAATAAGAATATGTACTGATTGAGTTTATATATGCCCTTGAACTGTTTCCTTTGCCAATAGGTTTAACGTTGACGTTTCAGATCAAATTATGCTTGAGGTTCATTGAAATCGCTAACAGTTCGTGTAGGTACATGCAATTTATAGCGAATGTATAATTCTATGGAATGGTGTATAATTTTTCTTGGTTTGTTTCTCCTACAGGCTACAACGGAAGTCTCCTAATTGGCACTTTAAACTCAACTGACTTATCCATGATATATGGAAGTGCAGCAACTGCAGAATATGTTCCTTACATTACTGACCCGTTGGAAACAATGCAAGCTACTTCAAGGCTTCTCTATGGACGGTATGGAATCTTTCTAGTCAAAGTAACGCAAAGCGTCAGTGACGGCAATCACTCATAAAACCTATCTAACATACTCACTAGCAATATCAATTTACGCCATGTCTGAAACAAAATGAATGTATGATTTCCTTACTGAAACAGGATCAGAAAGCCGTCGGGACTGGCATTCTATATCTCACCAGCCACTGAGGCAATAGTGGACCCAATGATGGATGTCACTGTTCATGGTATAGTCCCCAGAGATGCAAACAAGACCATCGCCCTGCTGTCTTGGAATAAAGGTATGGCATAACACCATATGCACATCCTATTGAAAATTACTGTGTGCCTTGATCTTCAGTAACCCATGCTTATCGTAAGAGACGACGAACGGATCGGGTGGTCAGGCTCGCTGACTTGGTTGACACATGTCATCGTATCCCAATTGTGTAGATCGATGCTCATGATGGTCCAGACTCGATTATTTACAGACCGCCGCCATATATATGGAACATTGCTGAGTGTGCCGTAAAACTGAACTCACTCACTCACTCACTTCATCATGAATCTTTTTGCATTGAATATATGTAAATACTATAAGTATGCATGTGTCCTGTAGGTACACAGACGTGGGAGCTGTCCCAGGAACACTGCCCCAAAAGCTCTACAATCAGCAGTACAACTGGAAAGGTAAGAAATTAGTGTCCTGTTTCATAATGAATAAACTGATATTTTAGGTACACGTTCAGTCCAGTGATTTAGTATTAGTTATGAATACCGTTAAAAATCGTGTGTTTTTTAAAACTTTCAGCTGTGCCTCCAAGGCGAGAGACAATCAATAAACGCAAAAGAATATATCACTATTAAACAACCCAAGCTGCTGAGTGTGTTTGAAATAGACAAAGCTGTTCAGAACTCACCACCAGTTGTCATCACAAAAACAATTACATCCGACGAAGACCAGCTCCTGACAGAATACATTGATGTAATGGACAGAGAGGATGATCAGATTTCCTTTACTCTCACGGCACAAGGACAGCATGGGAATGCTTTCCTTACAACTGATGGTTATCTTACGTATACCCCTGAAGCTGACTATTGTGGAGACGATTCTGTTACGGTAGAAGCAAAAGAGCAAAACATTCCTCTTGGAGCCAAGCCTTACAGTGTAACACAGGACATCCAGATTCAGATCCTCTGCACGGAAGATCCTCCTGAACTACGATTCATCAGTCCGAATGATGACGTTTATGATGCAGATGTTGATGCCACTGTGAATGTTGAACTTTCATCTTCGACAAGTTCCTCCACCAGGAAATTCCTGGGGTTCTTCATTCTATCTGACCGAGACGTTGACACTCTTGACATTGTGTTTGATTCAGCAGCTGCAAAGGAGGTTAACATCGAACTGAAGAACACGACCCAGACTGATTCTGTGAAAGCTCTAAGCAGGCTCAGTCACCACAAAGAAAAATCTAACCTGGTGTACGGGGTTTGGGTCACCGTGCCTGCAAATTCACAGCATAATAAAACCATCAAATTCCGGGCCAAAGACGCTAAGAAGGTTCACAGTAATCTAATATCCTTAGAACTATCTGTCAAGAAGGGTTCGTGCCAAGGTCAAGCTTGTGATGCAATCAAAACACAGGGTCTGAAACGTGATAACGGTAAGTGAATTTATACATTGAATGATAATATAAACAACATGAAGCATGCGTTCTTTCCTGAAACAATAGTTAGTGAAGGGCCGAATGAATTTAGTTTACGCCGCTTTTGGAAATATCACAGCTTCACACATTGTACCCACAATTTACGTGGGGAATCGAACCCGGGTCTTCGGCGTGACGAGCGAACGCTTTAATTGTAAGGCTACCTTACCGCCCCTATATTTTGTGACGAGGCTGGTAGGACAAACATAAAGTCTCTCTGAAACAAATTGTATAACTGCTTTGAATTTTATATCTGTAGCCAAAATCTTCAACGACCACCAAGCAGGAAACAAGATGCTCACACCACCTCCACAGTTGTTCAGGAACGATGTAAGGACATCATATCTTCAGATCACATTCACCTGATCCATCGTGCTGTTGGTGTGAATAATTGACATGGACGCACAGTGAACTATAATGTCAATGTTCACGTGAAATGTTGCGGGACTAGCTCTTATTAAGAACTTCGATCTATCTATACAAAATTCAAATACCTTTATTATTGAGATTATTGAGGACTTTTCAATGGTTCTTGTTAAAATTTTGGGATTTGATAGTTTTGCTATGATTTTATACGCAGTTTCTGGGAAAAGGATCGTTACAAACTGGAGCTTCAGGCTTGCAGGGGAGGAGTGTATCTCTCACCAGAGATGGAATCTTCTCGCTGACTTTGGATTCTTCTAAGGCCACAGATGACCAAATGGTCTTGACAGCATCAGGTTTGAATTGTTAGGATGAGAATAATGTCTAATGGTGATATCATGACGGTAATATGACCATGTGTTCTCATTAAGATCCGGGTTAGAATTGATCTTCAGCAGCCAATGCTTGTCGTAAGTGGCAACTAACGGGATCGGGTGGTCAGGCTCGCTGACTTGGTTGACACATGTCGTCGTATCCCAATTGTCTAGATGGATGCTGATGATGTCGATCACTGGATTGTGTGGTCCAGACTCGATTATTTACAGACCGCCGCCATATATACTGGACAAAAATGGTTAGGGATATATGTAAATTTTGAAATTATGAATAATGATCTATTTATTCATTGCCACAATGAAAAATACCAATCATAAGAATACCAATATCCCTAACTTATTTTGTCCAGTATAGATGTAATATTGCTGAGTGCGGTGTTAAACAACAAGCAAAAAACAAACTTATATTTCATCTCAACGTTGAATAGTATACCTTTCCGCTTGTTTATCTTTATCCCTTGTGTTGTATAGGAAAAGTGAACATCTCCACATCTGACCAAGTTACTGTTGAACAGTTGAACACGAACGCAGACAGAAAAAATAGAGGGAGGTGAGTAGACCAGTTGTTCTGAAGTCAGATGCAAATACATGTACTGCTTCTGAAACCATGGACCCGTGAAGTTCCGGGTTAGAATGAACCTTCAGTAACCCATGCTTGTCGTAAGAGGCGACTAACGGGATCAGGTGGTCAGGCTCGCTGGCTTGGTTGACACATGTCATCGGTTCCCAATTGCGCAAGTCGCCCATGCTGTTGATCCCTGGATTGTCTGGTCAGAAACCATGGCATTCGGATAATGTTTGCTGTATTGAATGGATAGCATGGAATAAATGGAAAGCACGTCAGCTTTCAGATAAATCCCAAATATCTTTATATATCGGTCACTATAAGTGGGTCTATTAATCAAGTCTTATTTGTTCAAAACTTAACTCACTCATTCACTCACTCACTCTAATTTGTTTGCACCTGTTTGACTGTTTAAGGTGCTTCTGTTATAATGTTGGATATTCTTCTGTTTCTATCGAGTTTTACGGAACGGAAGTGAAAATAACGATGCTTCCGTTGTGTTTCAGGTTCGTAGAGCAGCTCGGCACACCGCTGACTGTCAGTGTCAAACCTGAAGACCTAAATGGAACACATGTAGATATGAGAGTTAAATCGGCCCATGACAACACGACCAGTGTCAAGCTGTTCTTCAAAGCCAGTGGTAAGCTTGTAATGTTGCCCCCACTCTCCAGCGCACAGAATCATTGACCCCTTCCTCCACAAAAATGGAAAAATGGAAATCTGACAACTGGTAGTCTGTCTCACCTACTTTGTGTACCCCTGAGAACTGAAAGTAAGCTCTGACAGTGAGTGAGTGAGAATGGTTTTACGCCGCTTTAAACAATATTCCAGCAATATCACGGCTGGGGACACCAGAAATTGGCTTCACATATTGTACCCATGTGGGAATCGAACCCGGGTCTTCGGCGTGACGAGCGAACGCTTTAACCACTAGGATAACCCACCGCCCCAGCTCAGACAGTGCCCTAACCATGTAACAAATTGCTGAAAAGGGAAGGAGGAGATTCATCATCAGTTTGATACAGGATGCTATATATCTGTTGAATTACCGTACGATTAAGTAGACAAGTTCTTTTCACGTACAGATGGTACTATTTCAAACCTTAAATATCCCCTTGATTTGTTTGGTTCAGATGGTGCGTGGCACCAACTGCCTGATGTGTGTAACAGCACCAAGTCGACTGTTCTGACAGAGGACCAGTACCAAGTGTCTGTAAGTGCATCTTGAGATGTAGTTCAACATGAGACCCTTGAATACTATTGTGCAACAATAATCGCACATGGTAACCTTATTTAGAGTATGTGAGCGTGTGTGTATATTCAAGTTGCGAGCTTGTGTGCGTGTGTGTTTATATATGTTTTAGCAGATGATGGGGTAATTGTGAAGGGAAAATGATAGCGTGAGCGTGTTATATTTATTTAGGCGATAACGCAATATTAACAGGAGACGATAGTGCTATAGAGAGTATTTGAGTGTGTATCTTATTGTAGTAGGTTAGAGGGTACACTTGACGGGAGCGGATAGCATTATTGAGCGTATGTGTGCGTGCGTGTTATATTCTAGTAAATGGCATCGTAATACTGACAGAAGAGGACAGCATATGTGCATCTGTGTTATATCGGAGTTGGTGATGGAGCAACAATAGGAGACGATAGTGTTATTGAGAGTAGTTGTGTGCGTGTGTGTTATATTGAAGTTGGTAATAACGTAATATTGACAGAAGAGGGTAGTGTAATATTGATTGCAGACAGTAGTTTAATATTTGATAGTAGACAGTAGTTAATAGCAAACATCGTGCTTGAAAACGGTATAAGTATCTAAAACGAAACGTCGCTATTATACAATAAAGAGCTGATGATCCATTAACACTTGTCATTCCTATAGGGATAGCAGTCGAGCATAATAACGATATCAGGTAGGAAATATTACCATTCTAAGTATAAATTCATTTGCTTATTAATGTGTGCATTTGACGATTGTTTCAGTTGTGTCCAGTTCTCTTTGGTCATATGAACCTCACCAAAGCCACCAGCGGAGACGTATCTATACACGTTGCAGTATTTGCTGTCAGGAACACTCCTGTGAACACCCCACCCATTCTGGAGGACACCGTCATCTACGTTCGGGAGAGTCATTCACTAAATCACCAAATCAAGGCAAAAGATCCCGAGGGTGATAAATTCACGTTCCGTTTGACAACCCACCCAAAACATGGCTACGCTGACATAGACTCCACAGGTGGTCTATTCTATTCACCAGAGCCTCACTACAACGGCTTGGATCACATCGGGATTGAGCTTGCGGAACTCCCCGGAGAAGGTTTCAAGCCATCTGTCCAGACATATACCGTTACCATCACTGTCACTGCAGTCAATGACCCGCCCATCATATACTACCTTCCCCCTGACAGTGGCATGTTCCGAGTAGAGAACAACGACATTGTCCAACTGGACATTTCAAGACCGATCCCCTACCAAACAACCGCTGTTGACCTTGGCAACGTCGTCGCAGCTGACTGGGACGAGGGGGATGAGTTCACATACCAGATAACAAGCCTGAACAAGACGGATCACTACTTTGTTGTACAACCAGCGTCTTTACCGGATTCTGTCTGGACCAGCAAGCTCACTGACATCAAACGGCTTCCACAAAAGAAGGTCTCCCACATAACGCTGAATCTACCGTCAGAGTTCAAGGGCACGTTGATGTACACGGTGATTGTTAAGGATAAGGGCGGGGCACAGGTTATACTGGATTTGAACGCAAGGGTTTCTTATAGATCCTGTCAAGCTGGAATTGTGTGTCTTGATCATGTTAGCGCATGGCGCACTGCTTAAAAAATGACACAATCAGTTCACAGCCCGCTTAACCATATAGCTTATAAAATTCTTATAATGCACTGTGTTATTACTGAAACTTGCATAACGTGTTATACATATTCACAGGTTTTTTTACATAACCTGATATACTTACGTGTGATGAATGTTCAAGAAAGAATTATAATTGCTTTGGAATATTGGAAAATTAAACGAATAAAATCCTGCATTGCATCGACTTATTCATGTTCATTTCTTTGTTTGTAACCTGTGAAGATCAGTAGTGGTAGCTCGTGGAGGGACTCCTGGTGAGTTACAGGTGTGTGTGGGGGGGGGGAGCGGGGGGGGGTGTTTGTTGGTCTGACAAAGGGCCTGGTTTACTGGACAAATGGAACCAGTGAAGATCCGTGTTAGAACTGGTCTTCAGCAACCCATGCTTGTCTTAGGAGGCGACTAACGGGATCGGGTGGTCACGTTCTACGACTTGGTTGATATATATCATCTCATCCCAGATGGTTAGATCGATGCTCATGTTGTTGATCATTGGATAGTCTGGTGCAGATTCGATTTTCACAGATCACCGCCATACAGATGACATTTTGCTGGGATCAGGTGGTCAGGCTCGCTGACTTGGTTGACACATGTCATCGCATCCCATATTGATGTGCATGCTGTTGATCACTGGATTGTCTGGTCAAGACTCGATTATTTACAGGCCGCCGCCATATTAGGTGACATTTTGCTGGGATCGGGTTGTCAGACTCGCTGACTTGGTTGACACATGTCATCGTATCCCATATTGATGTGCATGCTGTTGATCACTGGATTGTCTGGTCCAGACTCGATAATTTACAGGCCGCCGCCATATTAGGCGACATTTTGCTGGGGTCGGGTGGTCAGGCTCGCTGACTTGGTTGACTCATGTCATCGTATCCCATATTGATGTGCATGCTGTTGATCACTGGATTGTCTGGTCCAGTCTCGATTATTTACAGGCCGCCGCCATATTAGGTGACATTTTGCTGGGATCGGGTGGTCAGACTCGCTGACTTGGTTGACACATGTCATCGTATCCCATATTGATGTGCATGCTGTTGATCACTGGATTGTCTGGTCCAGACTCGATTATTTACAGGCCGCCGCCATATTAGGTGACATTTTGCTGGGGTCGGGTGGTCAGACTCGCTGACTTGGTTGACACATGTCATCGTATCCCATATTGATGTGCATGCTGTTGATCACTGGATTGTCTGGTCAAGACTCGATAATTTACACGCCGCCGCCATATTAGGTGACATTTTGCTGGGATCGGGTGGTCAGACTCGCTGACTTGGTTGACTCATGTCATCGTATCCCATACTCGATTATTTACAGGCCGCCGCCATATTAGGTGACATTTTGCTGGGATCGGGTGGTCAGACTCGCTGACTTGGTTGACTCATGTCATCGTATCCCATATTGATGTGCATGCTGTTGATCACTGGATTGTCTGGTCCAGACTCGATTATTTGCAGGCCACCGCCATATTAGGTGACATTTTGCTGGGATCAGGTGGTCAGACTCGCTGACTTGGTTGACACATGTCATCGTATCCCATATTGATGTGCATGCTGTTGATCACTTGATAGTCTGGTCAAGACTCGATTATTTGCAGGCCACCGCCATATTAGGTGACATTTTGCTGGGGTCGGGTGGTCAGGCTCGCTGACTTGGTTGACTCATGTCATCGTATCCCATATTGATGTGCATGCTGTTGATCACTTGATAGTCTGGTCAAGACTCGATTATTTGCAGATCACCGCCATACAGATGACATTTTGCTGGGATCAGGTGGTCAGGCTCGCTGACTTGGTTGACACATGTCATCGTATCCCATATTGATGTGCATGCTGTTGATCACTTGATAGTCTGGTCAAGACTCGATTATTTGCAGGCCACCGCCATATTAGGTGACATTTTGCTGGGGTCGGGTGGTCAGGCTCGCTGACTTGGTTGACACATGTCATCGTATCCCATATTGATGTGCATGCTGTTGATCACTTGATAGTCTGGTCAAGACTCGATTATTTGCAGGCCACCGCCATATTAGGTGACATTTTGCTGGGGTCGGGTGGTCAGGCTCGCTGACTTGGTTGACTCAGGTCATCGTATCCCATATTGATGTGCATGCTGTTGAACACTGCATTGTCTGTTCCAGTCTCGATTATTTACAGGCCGCCGCCATATTAGGTGACATTTTGCTGGGATCGGGTTGTCAGACTCGCTGACTTGGTTGACTCATGTCATCGTATCCCATATTGATGTGCATGCTGTTGATCACTGGATTGTCTGGTCCAGACTCGATAATTTACAGGCCGCCGCCATATTAGGCGACATTTTGCTGGGGTCGGGTGGTCAGGCTCGCTGACTTGGTTGACTCATGTCATCGTATCCCATATTGATGTGCATGCTGTTGATCACTGGATTGTCTGGTCCAGTCTCGATTATTTACAGGCCGCCGCCATATTAGGTGACATTTTGCTGGGATCGGGTGGTCAGACTCGCTGACTTGGTTGACTCATGTCATCGTATCCCATATTGATGTGCATGCTGTTGATCACTGGATTGTCTGGTCCAGACTCGATTATTTGCAGGCCACCGCCATATTAGGTGACATTTTGCTGGGATCAGGTGGTCAGACTCGCTGACTTGGTTGACACATGTCATCGTATCCCATATTGATGTGCATGCTGTTGATCACTTGATAGTCTGGTCAAGACTCGATTATTTGCAGGCCACCGCCATATTAGGTGACATTTTGCTGGGGTCGGGTGGTCAGGCTCGCTGACTTGGTTGACTCATGTCATCGTATCCCATATTGATGTGCATGCTGTTGATCACTTGATAGTCTGGTCAAGACTCGATTATTTGCAGATCACCGCCATACAGATGACATTTTGCTGGGATCAGGTGGTCAGGCTCGCTGACTTGGTTGACACATGTCATCGTATCCCATATTGATGTGCATGCTGTTGATCACTTGATAGTCTGGTCAAGACTCGATTATTTGCAGGCCACCGCCATATTAGGTGACATTTTGCTGGGGTCGGGTGGTCAGGCTCGCTGACTTGGTTGACACATGTCATCGTATCCCATATTGATGTGCATGCTTTTGATCACTTGATAGTCTGGTCAAGACTCGATTATTTGCAGGCCACCGCCATATTAGGTGACATTTTGCTGGGGTCGGGTGGTCAGGCTCGCTGACTTGGTTGACTCAGGTCATCGTATCCCATATTGATGTGCATGCTGTTGAACACTGCATTGTCTGTTCCAGTCTCGATTATTTACAGGCCGCCGCCATATTAGGTGACATTTTGCTGGGATCGGGTGGTCAGACTCGCTGACTTGGTTGACACATGTCATCGTATCCCATATTGATGTGCATGCTGTTGATCACTGGATTGTCTGGTCCAGTCTCGATTATTTACAGGCCGCCGCCATATTAGGTGACATTTTGCTGGGATCGGGTGGTAAGATTCGCTGACTTGGTTGACACACGTCATCGTATCCCAGATCGATGTCCCTGCTAGATCACTGGGTTGTCTGGTCCAGACTCGATAATAGTGTGTGCGTCGTTAAACAGCAAACAAACAGAAACAAATCTCAGTATATGTAACTATTCATTTCTGTATGGTTATCGCTAAAGGTTTGGGTTTTGGGTGTTTTTTGGGTTTTTTTATTCAGTCAAATGTTATAGAAACGTTTTTCACGAGTATTTACAGTATACATTTTCCAGATTCAAACATTTTTTGAAATTTATGGTGGAAGCCTGTAATCTACTGTTTTCTTTTCTTTTTTTTTACCTCACCTTATATACACAACATATGTAAAAAAGAATTATACAGATGGGAAAGAAAGGAGAGATAATGAAAGAGAGATAAGAAAAGATGAAAGAGTGCAGAGTGCGGCCTAGAAAAACTCACTATGTCAATTTGTTGGTTTAATCATTTTGAAAGAGACACAACCATTTTCTTTTGAAATCTGAGTGATCGTCACCGAAGATATATTTTTCAAAATGGTAGTGATGTTTTATAAAATAGAAAAGTTGATCGAAATTTAATTCCGCTGAGGTATATCTTGTTTTATTGATATATTGCTTGATAATTATAAAAATGTGGTTCACTAATACACTTGCCTCAGGGTCCCCCATTAAAAACTTTGTGCTATCAATATTGAGACGAGTGCCAGTCTTTAAATAGTACCAGTTTGCAAACTGACAGATTAATGCGCGAGTGCTCGAGTGTTTCTATTTCTCTGCCACATAAAGTACAGATGTCATCCTGATAAATACTTATTTTACAAAGAAATGACTTCGTTGAGACTATTCTGTGCATTATTTTAAATTGAAACTTCCTAGCTTTATTCTCCATGGTAACAGCGTTAATCATTGTAAAACAGTCAGCAAGATAAGTATCGGATAAAACAGTTAAATGACTGGTAACGTTACTGGTCAGAAACAAATTTCACTGTTGCAGTAATATGGCTACAGGACAGCGCGGAAGAGTGTTCGTGTTTTGTTCAAACCAAGATAAATACAATCTTAAAAGATTTCCATGAAAAAAATGTCATAGTGTTTCTCCAAAGATACAAGTCGGCGTATCGATAACCTAGCTAGGCTTTTCTATGTGCAGACTGCCGCTAAATCAGACTCCATTTTAGATGAGTGAGTCCGTTAAATTTAAAGTGACTTTGCTTTGACTTTAACCATATCATGACTAGAGCTGCGAGAAGAAATAGGCTTTAAATGAATTTATGAAAAATGAATGGACAGTGAAACAACCAGTTTAGTAAAGATTTGTAAGATATCTGTAATAATAGAGAGTGAGTGAGTATGGTTTTACGCCGCTTTAAGCGAGATTCCAGCAATATCACGGCGGGAAACACCAGAAATGGCCTTCACACATTGTACCCATGTGGGGAATCGAACCCTGGTTTTCGACGTGACTGGCGAACGCTTTGACCACTTTGTTACTATAGCACTATAAATATTACCATATTTTTAAATACATTATAAAGACTGGCTGTAGATCAGCAATCCATGTTAGGCCATCTTACTAAGGACCATGGTGTTATATAAGGTACATAATCTGCCAGCACGGTACCGCATCTGGGTGTACACTATACCTCCAGTTGTTGGCGATTGTCATCGGGTTTTAACGAAACATTAATACAAAACATAACTGTTGAATCCTCACAGCAGTTAGACAATACGTTCTATCAATGAATCAGTCTCAAATATACATATAATCTTAGCATAATTACTTTACACTCAATGCATTACCAGATGCAAATTAATGCAAAGTATCCTTCGTGAAAGATGGTTATAACGTCTGTAACTTGACCATAGGTTTTGTTTCAAAATCGTTGGTAAATTTTCCTAAATCTTTTCTCCAGGACCAGATTTTGTGATTGATATAAACGTTTCTCAGGAACGAGAACATAATCACGACAAAAAGTAACTGTATTGCACGGTATTTGAATCAGAGGCGACAGTGAGGTTGGGAACATCAGCATTGGGATAAACAATATTGAGCCAATATTATGTTTCCTGAAGAAACGAGAGCTCATTTGAGACTTCCATGGCCAAATCAATCGCGTAGTGGAAGCTTAATGATGAGTGAACACACAATGCCCTTTTAGAAGGTAATCACATGTAACCTACTGTATTACACTTTCTCAGTAACGATGCTAGTACTTCTAGGGGTAGAGTTCCATCCGGGATTCGAACCCACACTCTCAGAGTGAAGCACCTGTTCGCCTTCACACAAGGCCAGCACCCCACTCCGTCATGGCCTCGCAGCTGATGGTCCAGATATGTTGTGTACCCTCTGACGAGTGTAACTTTGGACGGCTCCCATGGCCGAAAGCTATGAACACACAATGCCTATTAGAAAGTGGTCAAATATAGCCTACCATACAGTATACGTCGATTATAACGAACTTAAATGAACCACTTATTGCTCGATATAGCCATAGTTCGTAATACGCAATTCAACTAATATATAGCATCAGTTCTTCATATCTGTCAGTTCGTTATAGTGAGTGAGTGAGTTTGGTTTTACGCCGCTTTTAGCAATATTCCAGCAATATCACGGCGGGGGGACACCAGAAATGGGTTTCACACATTGCACCTATGTGTGGAATCGAACCCGGGTCTTCAACGTGACGAGCGGACGCTTGAAATACTAGGCTACCCCACCGCCCCCAGTTCGTTTTAAGTGTGTTCGATTAAACATCGTTTAATGTATGTTATCTTTGGGATTGCAAAATCCTGGTACTTTCTGGGTTGCGTCCCATCCAGGATTCGAACCTGCACCCTCAGGGTGAGGCTCCTAATCCCAGCACATAAAGTTCGCGATCTGTTATCATGGTATTTTTGTGGACGCCACGATGGCTGAGAGGGTTAGATCGCTGACCTTTGATGGTGGTGAATAGTTAAACCATTAGAACCCGTGAGGTCCAATCGCCTATATACCATCATATTTGGCCACATCAGTTCCAATACAAAAATGAGAAGATATGTTCCACATTTTTGGCACGTTATATTTGTCTTGATTTGACCCTCACAGGATTTTAAAGCCAAACTGATACCTATCTGAACCATTAAATAAATAGTGTAGTCACCACTGGTAACCGCCAAACTCTCCACCGAGAAGCTGTATCGCTAACAATGGTATGACGTCATAATATGACGCATGCAGTGCCCGGAGTTAGAAAACCGTTCGATTAGCTGTTTTTTACTTTCTATTTATTTTACATTTATTTTACCGATTTTCACTGCTTTATTTAAACTATTTTATACATAGAAGTGTTTGCACACTCAGTTTAAACATAATTAACAATTTTTATAGCAGTTTTAAGCTTGTCAGAATATGTTTCACTGATTTAAATAATCCAGTCGAGAGACAGACGCGCTTTTGTTTACATGTCATATAGTCGGTAGCGATCTTCAAAATAAAATAAAATGATTTTTATACATTTAACATGGCGATAAGAAAAATACGTTGTATGCTTCTCCCTCGGGTAATACGGTCTGATGTACGCCTCCTTGTAGCCGTGTCACCCGAGCCGGTAGGCGAGGGATGATACTGCTACAAAAAGGCGTACATCAGACCGTATTACCCTTGAGAGAAGCATACAACTTACACTGTCTCCCCTTTGGTAACACCACTTCAGACACAATATGTTTATAAGTTTGATTCTTTGACTTATGCAATATAGAAGTTGCCAATCCATAAAACCTGTTCCTGTTGATGTGAGAGTATATGCCCACACGGTGCTCATTCGCGACTTCAATGACCGAATCAATCGAATAATGGACACTTCATGATGAGTGAACACACAGTGCCTTTTAAAACGTCGTCAAATGTAACATACTGTTTTGGGGATTACATATTCTCAGTTAAGATTCTAGTACTTCTGGGGATGGAGTCCCATCCGGCAAAGCGGTCAAATGTGCCACACAGTAAACTACAATTATAACAAACTCAAATGAACCACTTTATTTCGATATAGCCATGCATAGTTTGTAATACGCAATTCGACTAAAATATATTGTATACTGACCGGACCCGATCTTCATAGCCATCAGTTTGCTGCTTCATGGGCATTCACCTGATGAATTGGCAAGGTGTAGCCCAGAATCGTAGTGTTTTATATAATAAAGACGTTGTAAATCTATAGCATACGTTGTTAACCTTATCTTTTAGATCTCCCATCAAAATTTCGTACTGGTCAACAAAACTAAGTACTTCTAATCATGGATTACCCATCGAAACGTGACGATGGTTTAATATTAATCTGGAAAACAGAACATGTACCATTTGTAAAAATAATGTTATTGGTGACGAATTTCATGTTATTTTATCATGTACACATCTTAATACTTCGATCTTATTTTTGCAATAACCCAGATATGCATAAATGTATCCTACTTATGAAATCAGATTACACCCCACACCTATTGAAACTTTCACTGTTTACTAAAACTGTTCTTAGTCATTTCTAAATCAATATATCTATTCATATGTTATTGTATATAAACGATTGTATGTTCTCTATATCATTCTGTGTGATTTACGAGAATAAAAGTCTGTTCTGTTATGCATAAGTTTGTTATAAGCGTGTTCGATAAATACCACAGTTAAATGTATGTTATATTTGGGATTACACATTCTTGTACTTTCTGGGGTGTGTCTCATCCGAGATTCCAACCCACACTCTCAGAGTGAGTCTCTTTACGTAGCACACACAGCCAGCGATCTGTTAAGCTATGTTTGGGATTTTTGTGGACGCTGCGCTGGCTGAGAGGGTTAGATGGCTGACGGTTGATGCGGGCGAATAGTTGAACCATTAGAACCCATGAGGTCTGATTGCCTGATGTCCGTGATGGATCGCCTGCATCATGCCTGACCAGTTTGGCCGAGTAGGACGGAGTAGTCAAACACTCTTCCAAAGAATGTCAATACTTGATGTTGGATCATCCCCATCTGTTTGGGTCATAGGAAGGTACCTGAAATCCAGGACATGGGGACTGGTAGAAGTGCATGTTGATTCTCCTTATTGCTACAATATCATCTACTGTGACATCTCTTCCTGGCAAAAGGAGCGGTGGGGTAGCCTAGTGGTTAAAGCGTTGGATCGTCACGCCGATGACCCGGGTTCGATTCCCCACATGGGTACAATGTGTGAAGCCCATTTCTGGTGTCCCCTGCTGGAATATTGCTAAAAGCGGCGTAAAACCACACTCACTCACTCACTCATTCACTCTTCTTGGCAAACGTCTGGGCTTTCTGTTTCCTGGTGTACAGTCCGTTGACTCAAAAGCGGACCAATGAATTGCAATCTAACTCGAAAACTAATAAGCATATAAAACTCAATGAAACGCTGATCATAATCAAAACATCAGACCAACTCTGTGAAGGTTTTGCATAGTTTAAGCCCCAAAAATAAAAAAGTTGTTTCACAAACTATCATTAAAATATTTACACAGTTCACTATTTGTTACGAGGGAGGAGTGCAAAGACAGAGACAACCAGGTGTGCGAGACCTCACAGCACAGGTTAATGAATCAATAATTTTGTCGGCACTTGTGCACGTGCTTCCCGAACACCTGGCTATCCCTTTCTCTGACCCCTATGACTTTGAGGGGTCGAAGTTGACCTTTTTCCGCCACTGAGATTTTCCTATACTTTTTATATGTTATAAAGGAATGGTTCAGCGTCTTAAAAGAGTTGAAATCATTTCTGTTGCAATTTGTGGTGAGTATTCTCATAAACTGACTGGACTGTATAGTTGAACCATTAGAACCCATAAGCTTTGACTGCCTACACACCATCATATTTGATCAGTTCCAGTACAATAAATGAGAAGAGGTGTCAGATAAAATGGCGGTTATCACCAACAAAAAGTTGGTTATTATAAGTATTAGCAGGAAAAGGTGGCTGCATTTGGGCGTTTGGGGCCACGTGTTCCACCAAGTGCAGATCCTTGACCAAATGACATAGCCGTGACAAGACATTTGTATTCCGCATGCACATCGTCCAAGTTTAGATTAAGAACACCTGCCTCAACTCAGCAAACCCCACTTCAGACACAATATCTTTATAAGTTTGATTCTTTGACTTCAAAAAAGTTCAGCTACACCTTAGTATCTGACTACGTCAAAATTTCAAGATCTACAATGAACAATTTGATCTTAGCAACCTTAAAATGTTAACTGATAAATTCTTCAAGTGGATTTCTTTTAACACTAGAGCTGACAAATGTTTGGCCACGACTAATAAAACTTCCTTGTTTGCCTGGATTTAGAGTTGGCTCTTTGCCCATTCTGTGCCCTTGACATTTATCGATGACACGATATCTATCAATGTGTTTTGTGGCATACCATTATCACTTGCGTGATCACCCTTGTCCAATATCCCGTCCAGACGCTCTACCCACACAACCTTCAAACTTGTTTTTTTTAGTCCAAAGACATATTAAGTACCATCTCACCTGACCTACTTGCCATGAAGTTTCCATGTACTTCTCTGTCAGTATGAAATAAAAATTTTAGAAAATGTTCATTTACTATGTATACACTGACCAAGTGTATTCAGCAATCATTGTACATTTATTTTCTTCTGTATCTACTCAATTGCACATTTTGCCTCAGAAAACATATAAAGGACATGGATTTGATGTATAAAATCTGAACGAATACAGCAAGGCAAGTTCTGAATAGACATGTGTTACCTAAAAGAATCTTACTGTTTTGCCCAAGAATTGATGGAAAAGTGGATCTAAATATCCGATGCTATGTTCATTGTTTCTCGAACTGTATGTCGAAGTTTTTAAAGGCTATGTATCATAAGTGTGAACCAAATGAAAAGGATAAAATATATAATATATGTTTTGGGACTGAGGATAAAATATACATAATCGTTTACTTAAGTGTCAAGACAAATGTTCGCCAAAATAATACCCACACCTTTAAACGTCTTAAGGACTTGTTTAGATATCATCGCGTGGGTCAAGAGCATATTGATGTACGTAGTAGTTTAAAACCTCTGGATAACATATTGAATTTACCACATGCTGTGTCTCCTATCTAGGCTAATGCATGTGGGACACAAAGTCACCTTGATGATAAAAAGACGAACAAGAAAAGATGTACTTGTTGTACCCCACAATGTTCTCCCCCTTGAGAGTGACTAATGTTTTGTTTTGGCAGGGGCATGATCCATACAAGATTTGGTTTGATTTGGGTGTTGTTTAACGCCGCACTCAGCAATATTCCAGTTGTATGACGGTGGTATGTAAATAATCGAGTCTGGACCAGACAATCCTGTGATCAACAGCATGAGCATCGATCTACGCAGTTGGGATACGATGACATGTGTCAACCAAGTCAGTGACCACCCGATCCCGTTAGTCGCCTCTTACAACAAGTCTGGGTTGCTGAAGACCAATTCTGACCCGGATCTTCATGGATGTCGTTCCGGATCGTTTCACCCCAAGTCGTTTTACCCGGGATGTTTCATCCCAATTCCAAACTAGGCCAATTCATCCCACATTAGGGGCCGTTTCACCCCTAATCAAGAGTTATTTCACCCCAACTAATTGAGTATACATGGACTGACTGACTGAGTTTGGCTTTACGCCGCTTTTAGCAATATTCCAGCAACATCACGGCGGGGGACACCAGAAATGGGCTTCACACGTTGTACCCATGTGGGGATTCGAACCCGGGTCTTCAGCGTGATGAGCCAACGCTTTAACCACTAGGCTACCCCACCGCCCCGAGTATACACGGAGAATGGTATTAATGCTGAAATCTGTTAATCCTAATTAGGCAATGTTTTTACAACAATCAGGTAAATGCTACTGTGTCTGTGTTGAGATGGTACATCGGACTTAAGCTTATATCTCATCTAACCTCATCTCATCACGCTTAAAACTTGAATGAACAGCCCGTATGGAGAGTTCCTTCGTCAGACACGAAGCTTAATTTTGGAATATTGGACCAAGTGAAACCCAAGTGAGCTTGGTTCAAAATTGTCTTCAATTAAGAGACAAAAGGCAGAAATTCAAGAAGATGCACGAGAAGCTTCTTCTCCTCTGGACACAGTACACAGAAAGGAACTGTCCACAAGTTCATTCCTGTCCAAGGCAGCTACATGCTATCGTCACTGAAGGACTTCACCCGATCCAACACAGCCAATATAAACTGATATAATATTCAAACAATTTGAATATGCTGTTTCGACACTATACATAGATGAATAAAATATTGAAACAATTTTATAGTTGATAAAGATAATATTTTTTGCTGGGGTGAAACAACCTCTAGATGGGGTGAAACCACCGGGTGTAGCTGTGCTGGGGTGAACATGTTTTGGGTGAAATGACCCGTTACCTGGCTGACTAATGTATTAAGGATACAATTTACTCACCTACAGGTTATAATCCAACATATAAAAATCAGAAATACAAAAAAATATTCATAAGGTAATATTTTCGTTATGAATAAAGATCGTTTATAAATTTGCAAAGAATTTGTACAAAATCTGATCTTGTTATTTTGAGTCAATAGCATCTTCTGTAGGGAGTCTGCAATTTCATAAACCTCCATTTTATACAACAAAAAGTACTCTGGCTCTTTTGCTAGATATCTCCGGTGTTACCCTTGGGTAGCTTATAATTCAACAGGAACCTATCCAGTTCAGTTTGGTTGGACTGTACAAATCATAACCGGTTAATAGAACCGGTTTGCTTTCTACTGAAAGCCACACCAGCTACACACAGCAAAGACAATCATGAAGATTGTACCGTTATGGATTGTTTTCTGTGTAGTTTCTGTTAGCACAGTTAATGGCGGGCGTCGATTTAAACACCAAAGTCGAGGCAACGACGTTGACGGCAATGCTGAATGGGAACTGGACTCCAGAGGCTCGTGTCACACATCGTCAATCTCGATGTCCTGCCTGACGTCAGTGTATGTATTCGTTCATTTACATCATATCGAGTGAGTGAGCGAGTGAGTGAGTGAGTGAGTGAGTTCATATTTAACGCCTCCTACATATCGTGACGAAAACAATTTATGCAGTAAAGATGAAAACATTTTGAAGAGTAAAACCCGTCGACGATGGACAGTAAAAATACTAGAGTATCACAGATATGAATATAGAACATTTTAATTAACGAAGACAATACAATATAAAGCACGGGCTATAGATCTGAGTATCATCTAAGATCTTAAAAGTTTATACATATATATTTATGTTCAAACCTCAGAACGAGAACACTTTACATTTATACCATATGTTTGTAAATGCCTTAATGTGTCAACCAAATAGCATTTACTTTTTATATCAAAAAATGAAATAGAAAATATTTTGAACATATTCAAATTAGGGAGCTTGGCTTTACAAAAAAGAAAGTAAAATTTGATTAAAGGCTTAAAACATTAATATCTATGATATTTCATGATTTCATGCATGGCCAAAAAGTCCATTTCAATTTGTCAATTAGGCCATATGATATCCTCGATTCGAGAATCATTAGTATACTATCTGTGTGCCTTATACGCAAGATAATATTGAAGATATGAATTTAGATTCATTTTGCACAATTTCCATAACAGGTTGCCGAAAACAACAAAGGGGAGATAATCGTGAATCTTCAGGACCCATCAGTTGCTTCCGCTTGGAAACCAGGGTGGTATCTCATGAGCACTAACGTCCGTCAAAGACAAGGTTTAGAAGTCAAACAGGTTGCCATTGTCAAGAAAATACAGAATGTACATATCGTCAGTCCAACAAAAGTCAAAGTCTTAGGCATTGACGTCAGGTAAGCCATCAGAAAATACATAATTATAGTTTTCGTTGCTGAACAACATTATTTCATTAAGGCGAGAATTTATGTATATCAACTTCTTTGTTTAGATATAAACGCCGTTTCGAAGTATATTCTTATCCCATCATCGGGTGAATGAAAGACAAGGAAACAGATAGCTATATTTATATAGCTGTCTGTTTCCTTGTCTTCCATAAATTCTTGTCTGTATGTGTATCACTTCTAAAAATACCGTTCAAAGACTCAACATTATTTCAGCTGATGTTAACATTTATTCAACTTTCGTTTCCAGCGCCCTAGACCTACTTCAGGAAGCACAAGTGTTTTTCAGATATCCCCACATAACCAGTAAACATGGTCATCGCCAGAAGAGATATGTGTCCAACCTTCTCTCTGACGTTTTGGACAAAATCAACTTCCATGCCAGTGATGGTGACGAGTCCATCAACTTCAATGTTGATCCCAAGACTGGTCAAGCAAGCCATACGTACAATGTATACAAGGAGCAAGGAAGCAAGGTGGTCAAGCTCGAAAAGATCAGCAAAGGTCAAAAGAGCCTAATTCCTGGAGATGCCGACTTTCGCCTTACCTGTAAGAACTGCTATGAACAGAGACACACTGGGCACACAATGTGAGTACGTCATGGTGATATATTACACAGTTTTAAAGTACGTTGAGTTTGACAGCATTTCACAAGTTATTACTTTTTGTTTACAGGGATCTTCAGTTTGAAAGACGAAACAAGACAGCTACAGTCAAGAAGTTCCTAATGCAGGTTATGTTAAGGATTTGATATTTTATTTATGGCATCCAATAAAGGTCATGTTTTGCCTCCCGTATATTATATTTCATTTATTATTAGTCATTCATGATATATATTTCAATGGGTATGCATTTTCAAAATCGATGAAATATGTTATTTTGAAAGTAGAACATTTATTTTATATACAGAGTGACGTCAGTACCGACCTCAACGTAGAGTTCGAACTCAGCTTCCAAAAAGCTCTTGGCCTCTCAGAACGAATTGTCATGGACAGTACACCTTCGACCATATTGCGCTCCATACCAGTTGCTAAAGTGGACGAGAAGTTACCACCCATACAACTGGTCATCTCATATTCCAAAACCGTGTTTCTTGAGATTAACGCAACATCCAATGGACCGATAGACTACAATGGAAAATTCCATATTAAAGGAAATTACACCATGAGTATGAAAACCTATGTTTGAAAACATTCAAATTGTGTTAATAATGTATGTTTTTAAAATGATACTTCTAGGGAAACGTTGCACTACTCTGTCGTTTCAATTATGTTATACCAAACATATAAAAACACAAGGTATCAAGTAAGCACAAGAAAACGATTACTGCAATACAAATATCGCTTGTAAAATCACAGCTATCCGCATTATGCAAAATAGTTCCTTGACGACATGTTCCACTTCCTAGATTGTCTCATTTAGAGCATGACGTGTGTGAGAGAACATATTGATGCAAAGTATTGTCTAATGTTGCAAATGCGCATCATTAACCATCTATTTCATCAGCTTCTACCGAGTCTTCAGGACAGGCCCCAAAAACAGATTTGACCACAACATCCTGGTCATCTTCAGTTCAGTCATTCTCTGGACAGTCCTCAAAACCTTACAACATCTCAATGTCCCTTTATCAAGAGGTGAGTGGATAGACAATTATGATTCATTTATTCATTCTGTTATTCTACCTTCAGTTTGTGTCATCGGGTTTATTTATTCGAACATTGGAGTATTTCAAAGTGCTTCCACAGACCTTATGAACGTGGTGTATAACGTTCCATCACATTTAGATTAGACAAGGTGTATTCAACAGCAATTGGTGATTGGTCAGATTCCGTTATACCTATGTCGATCCTCTTGTCTGGCAGGTTACTCTGAAAGCTTCGGTCAAGTGGTCCCAACATGATGCATCTATAGTGTTCGCGCCACCGGAAGTTGTAAGCTTCAAGCCAGTTCTGTACGCCTATACTACCGAGGATGAATACAGTCGGTGTGAAACAGCCACGTTAACAGTTGACGGAACATTTACCCACGACAAGTCGGATTTTGTGGCTAAAGCTTTCCATAAAACCATATGGTAAATCATACTCTTGTCCTTTTTGTACATTATCTTCACAAGCAAACAGATACATGGTATTTTAAACATGGAAGTATAAATCAGCAACTGCGATTGTTAATGGCTGTACCCTCAAAGGGGGTTAAAGTATCGTAAAAGTATTGTCCTCCTGTGAGGGTACGTAAGTCCCAAAACTTTCAATGTTAAATTTCAGCTTACCAGAGTTTTAATCGTAGTATTTTCGTTCTTTTAAAATTTGGCTTAATCTTTCCTACAATCGCCAGCGGCTGAAGGGATGGTGTAAATCCAACTAGGGTCAATGCAGGTAGCAAAGGCACTGTAAGTCCCCATGGTCCCTATTATGGTGATCTACCTTAAGTTGTTGGCGATCTATAGGCTATTTTTTATACTGTATCGTCCTAATTTGAAATACAAATTTAGAGAGAGATGCTAGTTATATTTCTTGATACCATGATATTCTAGTTGGTTTTTCTGTCCTTCGTTGACATTTTTTTTTTCTTATAATTTACATGTTTTTATGGTGAATTCAAAACTTTCTTTAGTCACGATATGGCTGAAATATTACCGATTTGACTGTAAATCTTAACTCACTCACTCACTATTGCAAAGTAGTTTTCCATATTGCAAAGATACAACATCTATCACCAAACACGTGCTCCTTTCGCATGTACCAAATCCTGCAAATATTGCTCAAAGGTTCTATGTATCCATTTCAACGTAAGGAGGACTACGTTAACTAATTGTTCATGTGACACACATTCCGTATCTTTTCTCCATATTTTAGGGACCTGGGTTTAATAGGCACATCCTCCGTTCATAAATCCTTGATGACAGAAACCCTCTCACACAATTGCTCCGCAAACTGTGGTGCTCTGGCAGCTGATGTTCATGGGAAGGCCATGGAAGACGTGTGTGGCCCAGCGGGCGACAGGATTGTCAGAGGAGATAGCAACTTTCACAAGTAACGTTAAATAATACAAGAATGTATCATTAAATAAGTGGGGGAATATTCATATAGAAGTACGGTTTGTGTCAGTTTTGTCCTGGTAAGCTTTTATTGGTTTTATCATAGATGCCTTATAAAAACACTACTGAGACAATAATGTTACTTCAAGTTGATTGTCGTTGGTGTATCAAATGTTACTCGCCTCGTTTTGTTATTTCGCTTGTGTTTTTTTCATGAAACAGATTAACGCTGATTGGAGGCGATTTCACCCTGTTCCGGTCTGAAGAAAGCGAGAGCGCTACCTGGTGTGGAAAACCCGGTCGAAAATGTCATAAATGTGTGTGGACTGATAATGGCGATAGTAACGTTGACGCCTGTGCAGACAGACTGATGTCGGCAGCAGCAGCATCAACACTGACCACTCTCGGCCATCTTGCTAAGGAGGAATGGCCAAACAGTAAGACGTCATTTCAGCATATTAATTCTTTAATTAAAATTTAAAGATGGAGTATGATACATACAAGAGTGATGCATGTTAGATCACAAAACACTCAAAACATGTTTTTATACCAATAAATGTATTACAGGAAACCTGGTGGTGCTGGAAGCATGGGATGAACCAACGTCAAGTCACCCTAACGGAAGTCATGGCGCTTCTTCACTTCACTATTCCGGAAGAGCTCTACAGGTGGCGCTGACAACTGAACACCCGAGCAATACTAAATCACTGCAGTTGGAAACGTCCACCTCAATGTTAAAGAGATTGGCAGAACTTGGTGCTTGTGCTCGGTTCCCATTCTTTGATGTCACTTCCGGTCACGTGCAGTTCTGTGTCCATGATGATATCTTGTCAAAGAGATCTGCAACGGGGCCGTCAGCAAGCAGTCCGGAGAAGGAGTATTTTATGAAAACCATGAATAAAATAGGTAAATATTTGAGTAAATACATAAACGTATGTTCACGTTTAGTATTCTCAAAACAAAGAAATGTTTTTTACGCATTACGATGTCTCACTCTTGCTAAATGCATTCGTTTGCAGTAAACTGCCATTTATATTGTCATTCAAATCTCTCTAATAATAATGAAACTAACCTATATCATATTCTTTCAGGGTCTAATTATTCCGATATCAACTGCATTATTGACAATATCAAAAACATTCTTCATGGTGTTGATTTTAAAGAAGTCATCAATCCTCTTTTGCAAGACCGCAATATTCAGTACAGGTACAGTTTCTTCTATGTTCCCAAGCCTATTTAACTCACTGATTATAGCATTAAACACCATATACATGTTCCATAATCTTAATTAATATATTATAGCCATATAACGGTAACATAATACAAAAGTTGATCATTCTGTTACAAGAAATTATGAAGCAGGAAATGAATATATCCTGTGAACCTAAACCCAGTCTTTAGTACACATATATCTTTTACAAACTCTATTTTCCACAGGCTAATTCAATATCCTTTTGACGACTTCACATTTGATCCAGAGGGATCTTCATCAGACATGTGCTATCAGTCGACAAGAAGGTGCAAAAGCACATGTGAGTTGTCTGTCACTAAGGAACCCTGGGATTGGTGTCAGACAAGGGTCATGACTCCCAGAATGGCGATACGGCTGCGTCGACTGGTCGCCATCGTCAAACAGCATTATCCAGGTGCGTGCTTCACTATTTAGCTTTTAATAGTCCTATTGTTAATAGTACGGTCGACGTCCCCAGTAAAGGTATCACCTTCCCTCTTGTCATCAATTTTATCAGTTTCAAACGTCTAAATACTATGTTTCAGTTTTAGTTTTCTGAGGTTTCCACTTATGTATACACTTATTTACCGGTGGCATATGGCCCAGTATGTATGCAAACAAAGTATACATGTACATATTCATACAGATATCCTATTTCAGGTGTAAAATTGAGAGTGACAAAGGAGGTACATAATGGCGCTGCTAAACACAAATCATTTGAAACAAATGGCAGGTAAATATTTGTATACGTTAAATCATGTCATGAGAAACCAACAAACCAATGGAGATGATGAAATCAAAACAATCAAACAGGAGCACTGTTGGGTTATATAACAAAGATGCTCCGAATTCGGTGTAGTTGTGCCTTTACAGCGTCAAATAATCATGAGATGACACAACTTTATGATTTATCGATTTGTTTGAGTGGCCTTCTAGACGTTGCTGGTATAGAGATTACACAACTTTATGGATGATCAACTTCTTTATTTTCACAATGGCAACGTCGCCGTTATACTTGAAAACGGCATAAGAACCTATACCGAAACGTCGCCATTGTTGAAATAAAAAAGTTGATCATCCATAAAGTTGTGTCATCTCTATACCAGCAACTTCTAGAATGCCACTCAAACAAATCGAGAAATCATGATACATCAATATTTCAAATTTCTCCTATACTATAATATATTATCCAATATTTACAGGAAACTACAGATTTCTCCCCCATCAGGCACTACAATGTCGATATCCACGCTCCGGTCTATGGCAAACTGTGCAGGCTTTGACTACATAGACACCGCCGATTCTTCATCCATTGACGTCTATGTCAAGCTTCAAGACGGTTACCAAGCAACAGTGGTCCCTTTCCAGGATACGACATTGTTAGCTGTAGGGGTCGATGACGAAGACTATGCTTATCCCACAGAACTGAAGAATGAGTTTAGAACATCGTTACTTTTTGACGGGTTTAATCCCGACATACAAATATCGGGGCATTTTAAGGTTTCAGATTTCAAACACTCAAAGAAGAGGTTCTTCAGGCTTGACCAGTACTTGGCAGACTGTCTGGAGCTTACGGTACAGGAATTTGGAGAAACCATCGAAATCATCCCCGATTCAGCCTATAGGTACAATACTCACAAAGGTTTCAATATAACGAAAAAGCTTTAGTCTTTGCCATTAATGTACTGTTAAACTTGAACACTTTAAATAGCTATCATAATTTTGAATCTTTATCATAGATCTACACTGGTGAATATACATCTTTATTTTGGAATATGAATAATTCAGAAGAATGCTTTAATTAGGATTTCCATGTAGGAAGGTTAATCTCGTGATTTTAATGTTTTTGATTAACGTTCCCGTCCATACCAAATTGGAATCTATACAGTGGAAGAATAGATGGCTACGAGTTTGTTTTTCCTTCTCGCAAAACTGACAGTAGTCACTGTGAAAAACGTGGTTATAAGTGTAGGACTTATTGTACCAGTATGCGTTAATTGGATTGGATGTAACATGAGATTCTTCTTTGAAGATATGGGGATTTAGTTTAGCAATACTTCTAAATCCAATTTAACACGAGTTAAAAATTGCTATCAATATCAGTTTTATTAACTGCAACAATTGGGACTTCTAGGTCCCATTCCGTCAACATACGTGACATTGCTCACAGACATCCCCAGGAAAAACTGAGGTTCGAAGCTGGACAAGCTGTGTATGTCGCTCCCATCAAAGACAAATCTAAAGATTCCCTGGTAAATCTTGGCTACTCATTTCTGAGGAGCTGCCCACCCATACTTCGTCTGCAGTCACGTGGCCTTGGCATCGGTTGTCATAGTAACAAAATGTACATAGACATTCGCCCGATGGCAGGTGATGAGGATATTGCCGATGTGTGGAATGTTGATTATGAGCCTGTGTTTGACATCATCCACAGGGCAATGGATGATCTTAAGAGAGGTGATTATTACAGAACCTTGTTTTATACAATCCTGCTAGATACAATCACTATAAATACCCATTAGAGGTTGTATAGTAATTTGCAAATGTTAGCAAACCATCACACGGTTTCATCTTAGTGCTTGGTCATTTTAGTTGCTAAATATTGTTTACACTCTTTAAATGGTTATTGCAGATCTAAAATAAATAACACACTGTATATTATATCTGTATATACCTGTATATAATTTGCGAAGATCAGAATATGCCAGATATTAAAGTTTATGCGTTTTAGGAGGACCAGCAATACACCCACTGAACGTAAAGAGAACATGTCAAAATCCACGATTTGGAGAACAGTTTGCATACTACTCGTTCAATAAGCACTCATTTGGGTACGTATATAAGACTGAAGAAAAGCAAAAGAGTATAATAAAACAAAAGTATAATTACCGTCATAAACTATTGTTACAAAGTCAATAGTAAAGAACAGAGTACATGAAATTGCTTATGGAATGCGTGTGAAAATAGTCTCGTATCACAAACATAATTTATTTCAAGAGACGTTAAAGGAGTCTCTTTAACACAATCAGTCGAGTTGGGCTGGACCGTTACATAGACTGAATTAAATAGTGAATTGTACCAGTTAAATAGTTTGTTCTGGTATACGGTACGGTATAATTTCTGATATAAAGTATTGTTACAAAGTACATGAAATTGCGTATGAAATGCCTGAGTGAAAATAGTCTCGTATCACAGACATAATACATTAATTAGTGAATGGTACCAGCGTACAAATGTGTTCTGGTATACGGTACTCTGTTCTGATGCTGCTTCCAACAGGTTCTGTCTCCACGACCGAGAGAGCCAGTTCTGCCGTGACACCAAGGAATACAGACAGCACCAGGCCGACAAACTCCGAGATGACTTGATGAAAGTTGCAGGAACCACGATGACCAGGAGTGCGATAGAGTCGGAGCTACAGAAGTGTGTTCTGGACAACTGTGGAGGATGTCCTGGCAAAGGTATGACACATGTGCAGCGGTTACTTCAAGGGTTCCTTATTGTATCCATTCCTGCTACCTTGCCGTGAAAATCCGGGTTAGTACTGGTCTTCAGCAAACCATGCTTGTCGTAAACGCAGAGTTCCTTGACGCACCTTGACAAGTTGTTGTTGTTCTTTTTAATCAAACAGTTCTTCTGCTATTTGTGCAGGAAGTCCGCGTTGCTCTGAAATTAACTTCTTTCATATTATTACCATATGGTACGGATTCAGTTCTTTGAATGTTAACATTAGTGTCTGTTTGATGCTGATGCTGAGGTTGCTGTTATAATCTGTTTTTGTTGATGACAAAAATTGTTATTTCCCAGGATCAACGTGGGACAAGAAGGTTGAAGGGTGTCTGGGAATGGTCCACACGTACCTGACTCTTGCCAACAACCAGTTCAGTAACGTGGTCGACAGAGCTGCCTTCTTCAACACTGAGAATGCCGAGTCCAGCGTTCACTCTCTAGCGTGTCATGATGATGCCCTGTGCGTTGAAAAGACGCAGCTATACTCACTCATAAGTACGAAACATTTCTTAATGGACTGACCTAGGCCTATCTTAACCTTTGAATAAGAATTGATCTTCATCATGCTTATTGTAAGAGTCGACTAGCGGGATCGGGTGGTCAGGCTCGCTGACTTGGTTGACACGTGTCATCGTGTCCCAAATGCGTAGATTGGTGCTCATGATGTTGATCACTGGATTGTCTGATTGATTGTTTACAGACCGTCGCCATATAGCTGAAATATTGCTGACTGTGGCGTTAAACAACAAACAAACGTAAGTACGAACTGAACTTTCTACAGAGCCAGTTGATTGTAGATTTATTAATCATTATTGTCAGGAGGAATATGTTTTGGCAAAATAATCTTATTGTTATCATACAATAATGCAACGTTTATGTTATACTAAAACATCATTTGTTTAAAAAACTGAAATTGTACTTCCAGTGCCTCTGTTGAACTCCAAGTACAAGCCTGACCCCAAACAGAGCAGGGAGGAGTTGTTGTACAGCGGCGACAACAATCCTTCACCACTGATATCTCTGATAGAGCAAGAGTTTGCAAGACAAGTGTCTGGGGTTGTGAAGGTTTATATAGAGTCGGAGACAGACATGGCTGCCCTGAGAGATGTTATAAAGGTATAAGGGATAATTCGAAGATTTTGTGATGATAATGCTAAAACAATGAGTGAGTTTCAGTAAGTAAGGTTTTACGCCACTTTTAGCAATATTCCAGCAATATCTCGGCGGGGTACACCAGAAATGGGCTTCACACATGTTACCCATGTGGATAATCCAATCCGGACCTTTGGCGTGATGAGTGAACGCTTTATCCACTAGGCAACCGCCAAACGTCCCGCCAAATAATACTAGAAAAAGAAGTGAATACGTTTGGAATCAGAATGAATCCCTGAAAAATTACGACCTGTATTCTACATGAACGCTTAAGATATTATCTCATTATGAGTGTTCGGTCCTTTGGTATGTATCTGGTACATTATAAGTTGTATGCTTCTCTCGAGGGTAATACGGTCTGAAGTACGCCTCTTTGCAGCAGCGTCACCCGAGCCGGTAGGCGAGGGATGACACTGCTACAAAGAGGCGTACATCAGACCGTATTACCCGAGGGAGAAGCATACAGCGTATTTATCTTACAGCCATGTTACAAAGAGACGTACATCAGACCGTATTACCCGACGGAGAAGCATACAACGTATTTATCTTTAAGCCATGTTAAATGTACAAAATATCATCTTATTTTATTTTAAAGATAGCTACCGACTATGTGACATGAAAACAAAATGGCGTCTGCCTCTTGACTGGATGTTTATATCAGTGAAACATATTCTGACAACCTTTACATTTCTATAAAAAATGTTAATTATGTTTAAGTTGAGTGTGCAAACGATTCAATATATAAAATAGTTTAAATAAAGCAGTGTAAGTCAGTAAAATAAATCTGTACATAGTGAACTCAAAAACAGCTAACGGTTTTCGTACTCTGGACACTGCATGCGTCATATTATGACGTCATACGATTGTTAGCGATACAGCTTCACGGCGGACAGTTTGGCGGTTTCCGTGGCAGCGGAATAATATTTTTTCCAGTTGTCACCCTCCTGGGAGAGGTGACACGGAAACTTGTTAAAGCGTCATTGACCAATGAAATTACAGTATTTCGTATGAAAGTAAGATAAGCAGATTTATTCTTTCTTCTCCCATGTCGTGTATGGCGTATTAGATTAGGAAAAATTAATACTGGCTCATTCAATACATGGATTTTCTCAAAGTATTAAACAAAACAGGGACTGTAACAGAATATATTTGTCTCCATAGAAATACAAAGCCATTGTTTCACACGGATATGTGATATTCCAGATCCTGATGATCTACAACCGGGACGTGACTGAGGTGGAGTTCCATCTGACGGACACGGTGGACCAGGACAACGTCATGTCCGCCCTGCAGAGGAAGCTGGAGTACTGGTCGGGGACGGCCTGTCCCCGGTGGAGTCGGTTTGCTGTGGCTGGGTACAGCGTCCATGACATCCACCATCACAGGAGGAGGAGGAGTCTAGAGAGGAGCAGGAGCAGGAACAAGGTGAAGAAAGCCATGAAGGAGTGGGAGCTGGACTGGATCAAGAAGATGTGAACTGATGGACTTATTGTAGACGTGCTGATGGCTATGACGTATTTTATGCAAATAATGATTTTATATGTATTCCGAGTATATCAAATATTAGATTTCCTTTATTCTAATATCCTAGTGCTTCCTATTTTGACACTGCAGTTATCTCACCGTGCGATGGAACATATCCTTCTGTGAGTTATGAGCATAAACATTAATTTGGACTGGATCCTATCGTTACTCGGCATAGTGCGAGGCAATGCGACCTGTATAAGTATACTTCCACACAAATTATGTTGTCTGTAAAAATGATTTACTTTTTATGTAGTGCAAATAAACAGTGGCATCAACTGTCATATGTATTTCTTTTTAACATTATTAACGGATGAAGCATTTCTATAACCACTAAAACTATTCTGTTTTTAAATGGATCAGCCAATCACTGAGACTGACTGATCAGTGTTGGTGTTCGGGTGAATATATTTGTTTCTGTTGTTTAACGCCGCACACAATATTCCAGCTATATGATCACGGTTTGTAAATAAGTCGAGTCGAGTCTGATCACTTATCCAGTGATAGACATCATGCGCATCGATCTACGCAACTGGGATACGATGACATGTGTCAACCTAGTCAGCGAGGTGGACCACCTGATTCCGTTAGTCGCCGTTACGACAAACATGCGTTACTGAAGATCAATTCTAACCTTCACGGATCATAAAACTTGGTGCGGCTAAATGGTAAAGAGTAAGCGGCACCAACTACAAACCATACGATGGTCCCCTAAAAGAGCGAAGCCTATTCCAGACAATACAGTTTCATTATGATACGACACCGCACCTTCAACCATGCCTGGCCATTCTATTCAGTGCCAGTGAGTAAGCACTGCAACCTTCCTGGAAAATGAGGATATGGGATAATATCGCGCATCATATTGACAAGCAACGAGGGAACCAATAAAATGATTGCAGAAATGTAAGGATCATGAACAGGTCTCTGAAATTAGATTACATTTGTGGCGTCATTCCATTGTCTGCTCGCTCCATTACTTTTCAGGAATGGAACGATGTGTACAAGTTTCAAATTTAAGACTTTATTTTGTCATTTTGACATTTAACTTTGATAACAGAAATATTACCAATACTTTGAATGTAATTTAGTAGATAGGGTAATATCCTCGTAACTCTTCATTTCTTAAAAATAATGGGCCTCGGCTCCATTATTTTGAAGGAATGGAGAATTCCTCAGACATTACCCTCTACTTAATTTCGAGTGTATATATCAATATCTGGTCTCTCAACCATGTTGACTGAAGGCACAGGTATACTGTTGATAATTGCCAGTTAGTTCCCACTGAAGACCTGTCCCACGTATGCAACTGCTGGTAATCGGCCTTACACTCTCCGCCAAAGAACATCCCACTGAGACTCGGGACTTTGCGTCCCAGTCCAATATATGTATGTCCTCTCGACGGAGATCATCGGTGAGGCCATGGGCTTTATGTGGTCTGCCATTGATCTGCCAATATAATTCAACATATCTACCAATATTTCTAACTAATGGAACAACGGCAGGACGCAAGATTTTCTGAACATAATCTGTGATCATAAAGATGTCCATTCACGATAACAATAAATCATTACAATATTGTGATAGACTGGATCCATTTTGTATATTCTTATACTGGAATCTGTGAATCTTTCTGAAGTATAGAGGAAAACTGAGGGTGATTTCATTGTGACCAATCGGTTTTTGTGTTTTGCTCCTCTGGAAGATGTAGCAAATCAGTTAATCTTATTTGAACAACGTTTTCTGGTTTGCTACTCTTTCTGTACCCATAACATCTGTATGTATTAGAAGATGAGGGAAAGTATTTCATCACAGGGCTCATCAAGTTTCCAACTTTCGCACTTTCAAGCAAACGGAAATTGTCATAAATAGATTATCTGAGTTGACCGTTTCATATTGATAGTTTCTGTTGTGAGTCATCATCAGGGAGCAAACTACAAACATGACATTCAGGAAAGTTACGGTACCATGGGTCATATTCAGTCATAATATAGTCTGGACCAGACAAACGTGCGGCGCCGTCGGGAAGAGCGCCCATCCATTCAACCAATTCACTGAGCATGCACTGCTGTAGCCTTTTACTACAAGCATATGCCTCTGGTCTCGTATCTCCTCGTGCTAAGCAATATTCACCTAGCTCTTTCTTCAAGCCCTTCGATCTGATAGTCGATGAGAAACAAGTTTCCCAAGTTTGATATCATGGACAACGTATCCGTTTGGATGAGAATATTTGGCGTTAAAAGTCGTTTCAAATGCAAAAGGTGGCGCGAGTAGCCATCACGTCCACAACGTAATACACAATAAAGCCAAGGGGCACACCTGAATATGAGATCAGAAAGTGTACAAACCAGAACAACTAAACACTAATTGGTCTGTTGGTAAAGGCACATGGCCTCCCCACACATAAAGAAAGAGAAGCCATTGTAACTAGTCCATTATTGATCTAATTTTCACTACTTTTACGAACAAAGGAATCTCATTCGGCTAATTCTTCTCTGGTGTTGACGTTTGAACATGGTTTTCAAGTTTGCCTATACACATTGTATTTGAATGGCAATAATGAATGAATAGTGCAACATAAACGAATTCCTATACGTTTGAAGAGTATAACTGATTTATAATTGATAGTTTTATGCCGCTTTTAGCAATATTCAAGCAATACCACGGTCAGGAAAAAAGGGGCTTCACACATTGCACCCATGTAGGAAGGAACCGGGTCTTCGCCGTGACGAGCCACGCTTTAACCACTAGGCTACCTCACTGCCCCCGAAGTAGAATTTATCTCAAAGGTACCTGTCGGTACTACATATCTTAGATGGTAATAGGAAACCAAAGGACATAATTGCACTTCATGTGTGGGACATTGTATCACAATACTTATTGAATAAAACTCATATCAAGGTACATAACCTAAAGCAATGTCGTGTATGCAATATTTATTTTTAAAAAGGAAAGCAATACATTGTTTTTAGTCAGTGTATACATGTTTATGGACACAAGCATATTTAGGAACGCTTATCTTTGTTAACACATTAGCCTACGTGGTATAGAACACACATCTAAGGGTCATTTGAAAGACATGTCCTTTCCAAAGAAATTGCAGATCACACCTGGGACTTTACAATCCTCAGTTGTCAAGCATGAGTACAGGTAGCTTTAGTGTCAAGAGTCTTCTCTTATCTTTGAACGATATGACGTTGATTAAAGTGGTGATCTAAGTGGTGATTTTGGAAAATGGCATCTCAAGCTTTCCATATTCAACATGAATCATCACGTTTTGCACGATCGGCATACTCATTAGCTGATTGACAGTACGTGGACCTGCAAAAGTTGCTACATCTATTTTTTTCTCATGTATTTTTATTTCTTTTATGTGTACATATATGCAATGGTGCGAACATCTCAATCTGACTGGGCAGAGACTTTCTATTCCATAATCTAACCACCCAAAATCTTAACCTTACCGAATTCCCGACACTGTTACATCCGTTGGGATATCGCACTTGTAAATTAAAACGTCTGTCCCGCTTCATCAATTTGTAATTGCCAGCTTCCTAATTCGGGCTTTATTTAAGAAATACAGTTCGCTCTACCACCATGTATAGTGTAATAAAAGCACACTTTCGCCCTGAACTATTATAGTTAAAGTACGAGGACGCTTGCGTCATGGTGGTAGAGAGAACTGTATTTCTGAGGTCGCGGAGTTCGATCCCCAACCCCGTCATACCAAAAGACGTTAAAATATGGTACTTGTTGGTCCCTGCCTGGCGCTCGGCATTAATGGGTACATCAAGGACTGGTCGGCTCGAGTCAGTATAATGTGTCTCAGTGGGGTATTCATGCTTCACTGCGGCAAGGTATCTCAGTGGGCTAACACTATAAAGCCAGCTTCAGTCTGGGCTAGTACAAGCATGCACATACATACACACGCATGCACGTCGTTATGTGAGCGAAATATTCTCAAGTACGACGTTAAACCCGATTTCACCTCACACCACCTTCACCTCAATGTATTTCTTATCAAAGATGCCAAATTTAATACTTTCTAAGGATAATTACGATTAATTTAAGGCAGAAACCAAATGACGGTGTCGGTGACCTAAATTAAGAATCCTCGCACAGGGCTAACTGGCGCGCTGTTCTATTGATGCGCCTTCCCCACCCCACCCCATCCCACGTTAAGACGAACGTTACCAGAACAATGCAAATGATAACAGTTTGATGACGGTTTACGTTCGGATTAAATATCTTCTCTGAAATTATTTTAATTACATCTGTCATTAACGTTAACCATATGGGGCAATATGAACGTCGCATTTCTACTACCAACGTAAGTTTAGATCAGTACACCCAGATGAAGCTAAGTAGTCAAGCGACATTCCACGATTGCATTGTGGGAATGTCGCTTCGTTGAAACATTGCATGTGGAACGTTACTGTTTCGCTCGCTTGGAAACTTGTGAGTCGAATTGACACATTTTAACCGTCGTAAAACATAAACGTAATGTTTCCACCAGTGATGCTAGCTGCGTGAACCAACTGCAAACCAAGAAACGGGATGCAACGGAGTAGTTTACTGTAGGAGGCCGTACGAGGCGATGACAACTGACATGCATCGTGACGTCGCTTACATTGTGACGTAATGGAAAATGGTTTGATTACGAGGGGCACACTAGAATGGCGCAGTGACGGGATAACGTCATTCAGTTGTTACGTGATCAAAAACTAAACCTTTATTGTCTGATAATGTATTTTTTCGATTGTTCTAATCGCTAGGCATCTTAGAATTCACTTTCTGGAGGTAGTTTGTCTTCGTTGTACTCGCTCATTTGTAAAAGCTAAGACAATACCAACCATATTATATAACTGATTAGAAAGGTTGGTGATTAATGAATGTCGAACAGAGAAAAGCTTTGTAACTCATACATCACTGATAAGCAGCTTATAGCATAGAATATATTTTCACACCAACACCACGGCTCGTTCTTTATCAAGACCTCAACGTACCCGTCCTGCAACTGTTGGTCGAGGTGTAGATAACTGGGTTTTTATACTCCATGGTATGATACAAGTCGTCTGTCAGTAAACAGAATAACGGAAAGAACACAGCAATGGATAGTAAGAGCCAGGTGAGTAACTTTAACCAACTCACATTTACTCATTAAATACGGCTGAAGATATTATGTTTCTGTTAATGTAACTATATATCTCTGCATATAATTATGTAGTTGCAACCGATATTTCCTGCAATATGGTGGAAATAATATTAATTTGTACTGTGCGTATTTTAATTCATCACCAATGTGTATCGATTATTTACCAATAAGAGATTTTTTCAAGAGATGTGTTAACAGATGAATGCAGTCAAAATAGTCTAGCAATTGTTCTGACATTGATCCATTTTCCTGCAGTGACTTCAGCATGACAATGAAGAGAACGTGGTGCTGCCTTGCGCTTCTTACAATCTATATTTGTTCTTCGACGGAAGGTCTTAGTAGTTCTGGGTATGGTTAGCCTTAGGTCCGTAATGCAGATTTTACATTAACTAACATGTGCATAACTAAATAGTCAAGTAATAGTTGGTGAGTAGAGACAACATAAGTGACCAAACAATTCAAACAATTTTCCAATCATTTGTGTAGATAATTTTATTGTCTCTTATTACTGTAATACTTCGTAAATATTCTAACTGTTTTACATGATATTGCTATACATGTGTATCTCAACTGTTTTAGATCACACGTTTGTTCTCATACTGCCTACGCCACCGAGTCCTATCAGGATAGATATACAACATCGTGTGGCTTCATCTACTTTTCACGGTGCAATCGCTATCGAACAAGGTGAATATGATGTACTTAATTTTTAAAAGCAACAGATATATGTAACTCTTTCAAGTTGAGATCGTCAATTAAATATCAAACTTTCATGTTTGCATTTACCTATTAACTCTCCGTGCGAAGCCCATTTCTGGTGTCCCCGCCGTGAAATTGCTAGAATATGGCTAACAGCGGCGTAAGAACCAACTCACTCACTATTAACTCTCCATTTTCTTGATAATTATGAATGCATAGCGCAGTACACACGATTTCGCATCACTGATTGGGCATGGATAGGGCATTGTTTGATTTTTCAAAAGCATAATGCTTTTAGAATAAATATTATATCAAGGTAGAGTGAAGAACATAATTTGATGCAATTATTTGTATGCTGTATATTTTCTAAAGAAAACAGTATATTGCGTTTAATGAGTGTATAAATGTTTACTGACACTATGTCCATTATTTCAAAACCTTCTTTCTTGTTATATTTATGTGTGTCAACTTTTGTAATATGTAATCTGGGTCTACGACACATGAAATGGTCCATATGTGTGTCTGTGAAATATGTCTTTGCGTAAAACAATGTATTTTAACATTTAGATGTAGCATGAGCATATTATTTCAGTTGATTGTGAATAGATATACTTGTGAAAGACTCAAAGAGGTAGAATACCATTTTCGTTGTAGTTTGTGAAGTAAATATATTAGGTATAAAAATAGTCTTTAGTCTTTATTCATGTGAATGTAGGCCATCGGCCCATGGTACAACGTTATACATTGGCAGCCTTCAAGCTGTAGCGACGACGATTGTTAGCATAGAAGATAAACATGGCAAGATTTCTTAACACAAGAGGAGTAGCATTACTCATCAGTCGATTAAATTTACACAAGGTTGGATGGGTGAAAACATCGACAGGGATAAAACGTTTACGTAGATCATCATAGGCAGTACAAATCAGTAAAAGTGGTACTCATTTTCTACATAGTTACAGGAACACATTTCACACAATCTTGAGTTTTTTGGTTTCTTTATATATCTACCAGTTTCTATATTCAGTTGGTGTGAACTACACCTGAACCTCGCTAAGGCAATAAAATACATTTTAGACACATTTCACAATAACTGTTCACGACAGTTTTGTATGAAACCTGTCTTTGTTTGTATATCTGACTTGTATGTTTACCATTACCAGATAACGTCCATGTGTCCGATAACAGTATTGATAAAACACGTCAGTTATAAGCTTATTGAAAACAGGCTAATATAGTTTCTTACAAGTCTAGTTTTATAGCACGTTACGCTTTTTGTACACACTTTTCATATATATTTATGCACCTCAATATTATTTCATGTTAAATACCATTTCCACAAAATCAATTTCTTTCAACTAAGTGTTAATCACATTTTGTTTTGAAGGTACCGAAGAAGATCATGGAGTGTGTATGAATGCTGCGATGGATGGCGAAGTACCAATGGTGTAGACTGCAGTTCAGGTACCTACTCACAGAATAAATCATTCAAATAAATCATAAATCATCCAGTTTTATATGAATAATTGTATCATTGTACAATGCGTGACAATGGTTATTACATTACAGTAGTTATTTGCTGTCTACATACTGTTGTCTTCTCCAGCCATCTGTTACGGCAAGGACAACGCTCAGGGGCTTGCAGCGGGAAAGGAAGCTGTGTTGCTCCAGACAAGTGTTCCTGTTACACTGGCTATACTGGATTACAGTGTGGTAAGCGTCATGTATAGGGACCCGTGAAGGTCCGGGTTAGAATTGATCTTCAGTAACCCATGCTTGTCATAAGAGGCGACTAACTAAGACTAGCTGACTTGGTTGACACATGTCATCGTATCCCAATTACGTAGATCGATGCTCATGCTTGTTCGCGACTGGCTTGTCTGGCCCAGACTCGATTATTTACAGACCACCGCCATATAGCTGGAATATTGCTGAGTGCGGCGTAAAACAACTCGCTCACTCACATGTATTAAGATTCTAAACCATGGGTATACGCTGCTGCAATCGGTTGTTATTTCATAGGGAATACTTGTGATATTAACGCCTCTTGAATGACATGTCGTGCCACAACTTTATCACTACACGACTTATCAATCGGAACCCGGTTAACATGATGACAGGTACTGAAAGGTCACATGCAACCAAAAAAATCAAACATAATTAAAACACAATAATCACTTATTCATGACATATCTTATACATTGCTGATTATGAAAATACATATTAACAAAAGTATAAGCGTACAATCACAAATCAAAAGTGCAATATTTTGTACTTGGGTTTACTTCCCAAGAAACGAAGCAGCCGGGATACCGAACCCAGTCAGAGCTCAAGTGTAACGGCTGGTTCATTTGCAGATGCCCTCACGGCTCATTGTGTGTGTATATATAGAGATGTTGGGGTTTGTAAATACATGTTCATTTTTGTGTATACCATTTTGCAATCAACAGACATCATAACATGTCATGTGTACAAGTATCTGTCTGTGTAATTACATTATGTGACAGAGACCGAACTCGGGCCATAAATCAATGCGTTTTGTTTATGATGTTTAGCCTGATAGGTGTTAAGTTCAAATTGCATGTGGTCAGTGATAGCAGCTGTGTATTGAATATTGTCATTAGCAGACAGGCAGGCAGACACATAGGTGTCAATAAAACAGACATTGAGTTTTGTCTGTGACAACAACATATCTATATCACAGTTAGAAATTCTGTCAACGCTAAATGATGACATTGCTTTTAAGCATCGAACTGAGAAAGTGACTCGGTAAGAAGAACGTGTGGTGAAATAGACAAGTGAAATTATATAAACATTTAAAACGGTAATCTACTGTCATAACATATAAAAAATCTCGCACCTGTGACATATCAACAAAACATTAGAAAACAGCTCACACCAAAGCCTTCACCGAGTATTCACCGGACAACCCGCTTCCAAGCTGCGCGAACCTATTTCACTGCGCATGTGCTATGAGCGCAGCCCAGCTGTTGAAACCACTTTTCCCCCAAGCGCTGGGAGAAAATTAGTGAATCGTTTGAACTCCGATTTCGCGCAGTTTTTTTTCATCGCGTTATTTTTCAACTTTATAAGTTGAATTTGCATTTTGATGATTTGTTTCGATAAGTCCATACCGAAAGGTATCAGAATCTACAAAGTTGTGTTTTACGTTGTTTGTGACCTTTAAGGATATGTGACACAGTTCCATCAATGTCAGTCAGATTCCCCAATACTACTCTCGATGCTCTAACGCCCGAACAGGGATTCCGAAGAATTGTGGCAGAGCTTTATAAATCGATGCCAAGTGTAACAATATTGAAAAATGTGGTGAGTGAGTGGTGAGTGAGTGAGTGAGTGAGTGAGTGAGTGAGTGAGTGATTTAAACTTAAAGTCACACTGGCAATATTTCAGCCACATCGTGACTAAAACAAGTCATTTATTTATAATAGATACAGTAGTATTATACAATATGTCGACAAAGGTCAGTGGAATAACTAAATTATCACAGATAGAGAATTAAAACGAGCATGGAACTTTAAAATTAAACCTCCATTATGGACAACACAATATAAAAACAGGTTATAGATCGCCAACAACTTGAGGTAGGTCACCATACCAGGGGCCATGGGAACCTGCATGGACCCAAGCTGGATTTAGTCAAATTTAGCCATCACTAAAATCACAAATATACCACTTTTTAAAACATATTGTAAGCTTAAATTTACTAATAGACAATTATAATTGGCTTAAATAGGTGTGTTGAATTTATGCTAACTGAGATTTTCACAGCTTCAGTCTGCTGCTACTTAACTGTTCAGAGAAGGTTTTCTGTTTTGTCATTTCAGAGAAATGTCTTGATGCTCGAGGTGATGCTAACTATTCAATCTGGTGGCGCACAAACAGCCATCCTGACTGTGCTCGTGAGTTCCAATGTTATACCATAAGTACATAGCCTTACATGTACTCATTGATTATTTGCATAATTTGTGAAGTTGCGTCATTTTGAGGAGAAGGCTGATTTCCCATGTTTAATATGTTCGATATTTGTCAGTGACCTGTTCGTGGAAGAACCAATGGTGTTGGCCAGGGACTGCCCCGACTCCAGATTGAGGACGTCCTGTACATGTCGAAAAGGCTTCGTTAAGAGAGATGGAGGTTCCAGCTACACAAAGTGTGACCGTGAGTGTATAAGTGTTAGCCATGCATTTGATTTTCCATTACCATTTAAGCTTGGAAACTGTCCAAACAAGAAAAAATACTTCGTGATTGCCGTGTATGTTTATATAAATCTATGTGTTTATGTACGCGTGTGCGTATGTGTGGGTTGCGTGGGTTGTGTGGGTGGGTGGGGTGTGGGTGGGTGGGTTGGGGTGTGAGTCGGTGGGTTGCAGTGCTGTGTCCCTAAAACATTAGATGTATGGATTGTACCAAGCAGCCTGATCGACTAAACTCCAACGATGTTTATGATCACGATTGTTACATCCACAGTTACTGAAAACCCGAACTTCTAACCTGCAACATTGGGATGACCGATGCACACAACAGCATAAGGAACTCCACACATGGGTCCATCACTGGCTGTGCGCATGAGGCAGATACCTACGTCAACTTGAAGCCAAAATCTGTTTACTATCTGCTCTTCTCAGAGTTCAGCAACATTGACAATACAAATCCCCCAAACTATATCTATGACCAAGACTATGGAATTGTGACTTCATTGGCAAAAGTGAAGAGGATTCTCATCAATGGTACAGTGTTTGTAAGACTCTCACCGATAAATGATGGGTGTTTATTCTTTTACGGTATTCGTGAAAATTGTCAAGAGTGAGTAAAAGATATGATTTTAACCATATTCCATATATTTATTGGGACTAATTTTGTATTAAAACAAAGTCAATGAAATATAAGATCCATAGAGAATACAAATGATCTGATCAATGACAAAGTTAAAATTGTTCGAGTATTCATTAATTTACAATTAATCATGACCAGTTCAAACTGTCGTCTTCTTTTCCTTTGAATAAACCAGCATGTTTATGTTCTTTACATTATGGAGTTGGTCGTTTTCAATACAGGAGCCGAGACTACTTTGTCAACAATACCATTACATGGGACCAGTGGCTGTTCGAAGGCTCTGAGTGATACTTCACCGTCTAAAACTCTAACATGTTCAAGGACTCTTCCAATATCAACAGATCTGCGTGATGGAGAGAGGTACCTTCTTACAAGCATATTACCACACATAAGGCACATTCGTTAAATAGGACGTATTTTCTTAAAAATGAGTTCCAATTTATTATTATGATAAAATGATAATTAGAGATCAAGTACATGACGCATCAGTGAAGGAAGGTGTCATTTAGTCGGGTACCGTACGTTGATATGTTGTTTTGACTACATCACGAAAATTACCCATCGTTTCGGTTGAACCGGTTCGCGAAAAGTGTACCGCAATATATCGTATTGTGAAGTTCGAATTGCAATATACCGGTTAACCGGTGTTATCGACCACCCCTACCAGTGATGTCTGGCTAGTTGGTTTGGCTTATTTCAAACACTGCTCGTGTATACACTGAGCTTGGAATGTAAATAGGGTGGGAAAAGTGTCTGCTGTGATGAACTATATATGTTTAAATGTCAACTGTGTTTTAGAATTCGTATTAAATCATGTGTATTACAGTGAGTATAAATTCACGAAATCTCTATTTTTTGTTTCAGTAACCATGTGTGTCACCATACAGTGACATACAAGGTTTCAATTAAAGAGAGCTACAAGGTGCACTGTAAGATTTTTGGTTGGGGCCGATGCACGAAATATCGGACAAAGTAAGTACAATTTGATGTATTGCAAAACCCTTTTCATCCACATGCATGCTCTCCAACGTCTCCAGTTGTCAGTGCTTGAAATAGTGTATTTCCCTTAACGAAACTCCATCACAAGGGATACATATTTCAGTGTTAAAACTGTTAAGGGTCTTTTTTCATAATGTTAACTGCCATTTTATTACTGAATATTTAAAATCGATAGAATTGATTGACACACTTTGATGTTTTGTAAATAGATGTACTTTTATGATTGGTAGTTTGGATTAGTAACCGAGATTGTTAGTGGCTGTATCCTCAAAGGGGGTGAAAGTACTGTAAACTTATTGTCCTTCTGAGAGGATACGTAAGTCATAAAACATTCAAAGTAAATTTAAATCTACCACATTCTTTAATCGTAGGATACATGTTATTTTAACTTATGGCTAGATTTGTCTACAATCGCTGATATCTGAAGGGATGGTGTAAATCAAGCTAGGGTCCATGCAGGTAGCAAAGGCACTGTAAGTCCCTATGGTCCCTAGTATGGTGATCCATCTTCAGTTGATGGCGACCTATAGCCCATTCTTAAACTGTATTGTCCTAATTTGAAATCCAATTTTGCAGAGAGATGCTAGTTTTATTTATTGATGCTGTGATTTTCAAGTTGGTTTTACTGTCTTTGTTGACAGGGTTTCATAATGTGATTGCGTTTATTGTGAATTTATAACTTTTAAAGTCACGATATTGCTGAAATTGCCGCTGTGACTATAAATTTTAACTCACTCACTCGAAAACAAAACCTTCTTCCTTTGTGTTAGTTTTCAACAATGTTGGTAATGAAACGGCTCCCACGTTTGGGGTTTCCAAGAGTATCTGTTGCCAATTCCTTGTCTCATGATGTCAATTTCCAAATATCCTTGTGCAACTTACCATCGCCGATGATAATACCTGCTGACTGAACCCGTGAAGATCGGGCTTAGAAATGGTCTTCATAAACCCATGCTTGTCGTAAGAGGCGACTAACGGGATTTGGTGGTCAGACGCGATGACTTGATTAACAAATGTCATCGTATCCCATTTGCGTAGCTCCATTCTCATGATGTTGATCACTGGATTGTCTGGTCCAAACTCGATTATTACAGGCATAAATGCATCACTTTAGTTTTAAAGCCAGTTTGTCAAACTATCAATAATGTTTCCTTATTAATACATTACCATGCCCCGTGAAATCTATACAGTTTTCTCAGGACGAGAAGACAATTAAATTTGAGAGTTGTGATATACTTCGTCACCCCAATGTGCATTACAGGCCACCCGTATACTTTGATCTAGTGACACAAGTGGTGTGTTGTTTACAAAAATATATAGATATATCAACTACAAATCGTTGCGTTGTCACAATTGTACATATTTTCCGGTCATGAGGACATTTAGGTGAGGTACTGTAAGTCCCCATGGACCCTAGTATGGTGATCTACCTTCAGTTGTTGGCGATCTATAGCACGTTTTTTTATATATTGTGTCTTTCATAGTTAAGATGTTGTAGATTTCCATACTAGTTATACAATTATATCTTTGATATTCTAGTTAGTTTTACTGTCCTTCGCCGGCGGGTTTTTATAATTTACCATGATTTATTATGAAATTATAACTTGTTTTTAGACACGATATGGCGGCAATATTGCCGATATGACTTAAAATCTTAACTCACTCACATTTAGGTGATCGTTGTTACTTTATCCCTTGAGTATACATGATATGGTTTATGTGAACTCCAGGTGTATATTTTCAGGTATGAATCACGGTCACGTCTGAGCTATTCGTGCTGCTCAGAATGGAAGTCATCCAACAATGTAGACTGCAGCTTAGGTGTGTTGGTATCATCTGGCGTACTCTGCCACCACGTACTGAATACGTACGAATCGGAAAGTAAAAATGTTATGCGGTCAGGGTACAAGAACATGTTTTCGTTTCAAAGGATCATTTTGGTTTGTTCTCTTCCTGTGATGACATTTTTTTGTCTGACTTTCCTGTCATAAGACCTGTGAAAGATCTGGGATAGAATTGGTCTTCAGAAACCCATGCATGCTTGTAGTGGTTAGAGCGTCCGGCCGGAGAGCTGAAGGTCGCGGGTTCGATCTCCGACCGCGTCATACCAAAAGCCGTTAAAATATGATACTTGTTGGTCCCTGCCTGGCGCTCGGCATTAATGGGTACATCAAGGACTGGTCGGCTCGGAGTCAGTATAATGTGTCTGAGTGGGGTATTCATGTCTAACTGCGGCATGGTATCTCATTGAGCTGGCACTATAAAACCATAAGTCTGGGCTAGTACAAGCAGCTACACATACACACGCATGCAAGTCGTCATATGAGAGAAATATTCTTAAGTACGACGTTAAACCCAGTTTCACCTCACCTCGACAAAGTTGTTTCCCCATTCTGCCAGGATCCGGCGGGCAGTCCATATATGGTCAATATAACCAACATTTGGCATTCAAACATTTTGGATAAACCTACAAATTTGGCTTACCAATTATTATCCACATCCATTGAAATTATCAAAAAACATGATTTGGTTTGGTACTCAACATGAAAATAGATTACTAAATCACATCATCATTGCTGCAAAGAGACATATTCACTTATGCTGTATTAAAAATATGCTTCCAAATCTCTATATATAAAAACTCTAAAAGAAATATTCTTTGTGGAAAAACATATATCAGCCAAAAATGATAATATAAATAATTTCCTTCATAAATGGAGCCTTCTCTCCTCAGTACTTAGATGACTTGAACTGTATTGACTTGTACCTGACATTATCTGTACATTATCTATTTAATGAATTATGCATGTTTATAAATATGTTAATACAAAATTATCTTACCTGTACATCTGTACATTATCAACTTAATGAATTATGCATGTTATAAATATATTAATACAAAAATATCTCACCTGTACATCATGTAGCCATATTTCTTTAAGCCGTACGTATCCCGGCTTGGTATATCTGCAATATTGTAATCTTGGGAACCAATAAAAAAAACAATAAAAATTAAAAACATTTGGCATTCAGCAGAACATTTAATTTTACTAAACTCTGACATGTCTGTGATGTCAGAATGGCCATTAAGTATTAAGTGGGGTTTTTTTGCATAAAATGTTTCCATGCCGCCATACGTTCTCACTCCAAATAACTCTTTACAGATGAAAGGAATGGGTTGTGCGAAATTATTTCTTTTTATATTGCCGACATATTAAGATGTTAAGATTTGCAAGCAACATAATTTCTAGACTCATCCGCAGCAGGAATACCTCAAAATACCGCACTGTGAAAACATGTTGAAAGAAAAATCCGCTATTATGTAACTGGATTGTCTAGTCCATCACATGATTGTCTGGTCGATTTATTTCAGGCCGGGTTCGAATGCATCTGCATAGCTGACACTTTATTCTATGGCCTGTTTGATTGTCATTTTTAGAAGTTGATGAATAAGAAAAAGGTGTGATACTTATGGATGTCAACTTCGTAATTATATTATGATGCGACGTTTCGGTAAGGATTCTTATGAAAACGGTATACGAATCTATAAGTTGTCATCCATAATGTATCATAGCTCTCTTTAATTATTCCATGGCGTTGATGTAATGTTGTCGGGGGGAGACGGGGTAGCCTAGTGGTTAAAGCGTTCGCTCGTCACGCCGAAGACCCGGGTTAGATTCCCCACATGGGTACAACGTGTGAAGCCCATTTCTGGTGTCCCCCGCCGTGATATTGCTGGAATATTGCTAAAAGCGGCGTAAAACCATACTCACTCATTTTATTGTCGGCGTAATGGCAAATCTCTTTTATGGTAAACAAATATCTCTGACAAGGAGGGTTTTATTAAAATATGATTGTGTGTCCTTGTTGTCTCCTCCAGCCATCTGTTACGGCAGGGACAACACTAATGGAGCTTGCAGCAGGAAAGGAAGCTGTGTGTCACCAAACAGGTGTACCTGTCACACTGGATACATGGGATCAGAGTGCGGTAGGCGTCATGCCTCTATTTAATACATTTCTATACAGTGGGTAAACACGATTCCAGTGTGGTAGCATTACTGATGTCGCACCGCATATATCCGTCGAAAACCGAGGAAGCACGAATGGCGCTTCTACGATGGTGATCATGTTAATACGAACGTTTGTGGTATTAACGTCCCTTAAATGACATACCGTGTCAGGTTTCGTGTTTTCAAACTACATGTACTATTTCGATTAACGACACGACTTTACTAACGAGAGAGACATATAAGTCTGAACCAGGTTAACGTGATGACAGACCCTTAGGGTTAAGTGACAGTTCCACTAATTTGGTACCGTTGTCAGAGTCCCCAATACTACTCAATATGCTCTAACACCCGTATAGGGATTCCTAACAATTGTGGCAAAGCTTTTAAACCGATGCGCAAAGCGCAATCAGCTTTGTTAATGAAAAAACATGCCCATCCATCGATGCGCAGATACAACATTGGTTGTGTTCGGACGTTAATTTCATTTTTACAAGACAATAAACATTTTAAGTCATTGTTAACTTGCTCTGAAGTGCTTTATGCTTGGTGGCATGTTATTGACAATAACAGTTGACGTTTCTAGGTGTGTTGAGTTTATTGCAGACTGGTAGTTTAATAGCTTCAGTCGGCTGCTTATTACACATCGAAAGATTTACATACCGTTTGAGAGTATTGTCTGTTTTTTCATTTCAGAACAATGTCTTAATCGAGGTAATCCGGAACATTCCATCTGGTGGCGAACAAGCAGACAAACTGACTGTGCTCGTGAGTTCTAAAATTGAACAAGGATTATGAGCATATGGAACAAGTTTTTATGGATAACAACTTCTTTATTTCGTGAGTGCGACGTTTCGATACAGATTCTTGTACCGTTGTCAAGCAAGAGTGATACATGAAGTGGAGGAGCTGCATATATATACTGTATATAACAATGAAACAACATACATTGTAATTGACAAAGGAAACAACATAATTGCCATAATTGGTTAAGCAGTAAGCTGATGAAGCCAGTGAGTACACAAAGGATAGTGAATGGAAGCCAGAGATGTATAAACACAGGAGTGGTTACAATGAAGGAGATGTTTATACAATAGGTGCGATGTTTATACAATAGATTGGGTTTGGTGGAGGAGTGGATCATAAGCTGATGGAATGAAGTATCCTTGGTCATGGCTGATGGTGGGCTTATGGCGTTTGATGTGAATGGCTTCGGTGAGCTTGCGTTTAGTGAAGTCCGTTTGGTTGTTGGCGTGAATGGTGAAGTCTGACCACTCTATTTGATGCTTGGGGTTTGCTTTGATGTGGTCAGAGATAGCTGATTTGGTGTCGGAATTAGCAACGTTTCACCTATGTAGCTTTGTCCACAATCACAGTTTATTTTATAAATAACACATTTCGGGTTGTTGTTGTTGACGGTGGGTTGTTTTCTTCCGTTGGCATGGAGGAGGTTGTTGAGGCTGGAGGACGCTGAGAAGGTTGTGTCTATGCCTGCTTGTTGTTTCAGGAGTCGGCTGATTTGATGTGATGGTTTACCTATGTAGGGAATGGATATCTTGATGGGGGCTGATTCTTGTTTAGATCTTCTGACAGGAGGTGAAAGCGTTGCTTCGATGGTTCTGTTGACTATTTCAGGTGGGTAGTGGTTGCGTTCTACAAAGACTTTCCTTAGGTGTTCAATTTCTTCTTGTAGGTTTGTTGAGCAGATGTTTCTGGCTCTTCTGGTCAATGTAGAGATGACGCCGGTCTTGACTTTAGGGGGGTGGTTGGAGTTGTAGTGGATGTATTGATCCGTATGGGTAGGTTTTCTGTACACGGAGGTCTGGAGTTGGTTGCAGGAGGTGTCCTTGTGCGGGTGCGGGATACAAGAGGTGTACAAGCGGTACAAGAGTGGACAACGGTACAAGAATCTGTATCGAAACGTCGCACTCACGAAATAAAGAAGTTGTTATCCATAAAAACTTGTTCCATATTGTACGTCTCAACTTCTAAAAATGCCACTCAAACAAGATTATGAGCATACATGAACACAGAGACTATTTTGTGAAGTTACATCCTTTTTTTTCCTGTTTTATATTTTATCATGTCAGTGACGTGCTCATGGAAGAACCAATGGTGTTGGCCTGGTGACTGCCCTGACAACAGATTGAGGACGTCCTGTACATGTCGGAAGGGCTTCGTTAAGAGAGATGGAGGTTCCAGCTACACAAAATGTGACCGTGAGTGGAAAAGTGTTCGACTAAAATTCTATACTATAGCGGTAAGCTAATATTGTGTATGTCATGGCGGGATACAGGGTAGCCATTAATTTACCATTGTACCATCAACGATATATATATGTATATATATGTGTGTGTGTGTGTATATATATATATATATATATTAAACATTATTACATATTACGATATGTTTATGTTTATGATCATGATTCTTCCATTCACAGTCACTGACAAACCTGAACTTCTAACTTGCAACATTGGGATGACCGATGCAGACAACAGTATAAGGAATTCCACACACGGGTCCTCAACAGACTGTGTACATGAAGCAGATACCTACGTCAACTTGAAACCAAAATCTGTTTCCTATTTGTTCTCCTCAAGGTTCGACAACATGAACATAAAAAATTCCCCAAACTACGTCTACGAACAAGGCTATGGAATTGTGACTTCATCGGCAAAATTGAAGAAGATTCTCATCAATGGTACAGTGATTGCAATGGCCTACATTCCATTTACAATATTCAAGTGAGTGAGTGAGTTACTATTTAGCGTCACATCGGCAATATTTCAACCATATCGTGACGAGAACAATTGAATTTATATCATTATTAAAATCAATAAATTTCGAACGTAAAGACCTGTCATCGAAGGACAGAAAAATACTACAGTATCACAGATATAAATTTATAACTAGTACTCTGTCATAAAATGAAATCACTATAGACAGTACAAATTAAACGGGCTATAGATCACCAGCAACTGAAGGAAGATCACCATACTAGGGACAGTGCTTTTGCTACCTGCATGGATTATAGCTGGATTTACACCATCCCCTCAGCAGCTGGTGACTGTAGGAAAATTTAAAATAACAAAAATACTACGTTTAAAAAATTTGTAAGTTTATAAATTTACTTTGAAAGTGGGACTTACGTACCTTCTCAGGAGGTCAATACTTTTACGATACTTAACCCCCTTTGAGGGTACAGCCACTAACAATCGCAGTTACTAATTTATACCACCATGTTCAAAATACCATTTATCTATTTACAAAACATATTATTCAAAATTTATCTAAAAATACAATATTCGAGACAATGGTCTGGAGTGAGTGAGCTAAAACTAAGCGTTATATCGGCGTTATTATTTCAACCATATTGCGGCGAGACCAAGTTTATACTTGTGTTTTGTACTTATTTTGTATCAAACCAAAATCAGTGAATATGAGATCCACAGAAATGGACACCAGCTGTTATAGAATACACAAATGATCTGACATTTTCATGTTGGCAATAACAGTTTGCAACTAAACTTCTTTGTGCATTTAATTATTTACAATTAATAATGACCAGTTGTGATCTTGGATTGACGTGAGTTGAAGAAGAATAGTATGCTCTTTACATTTTACAGGAGCCGAGACTACTCTGTCAACAATACCATTACACGGGACCAGTGACTGTTCGCAAACTCTGAGTGATACTTCACCGTCTAGCTATCTATCATGTTCAGGGACTCTTCCGATTTCAACAGATATGCATGATGGGGAGAGGTAATGTATACATTGCCTTAAATACTAATGCCAAAGGTTAAAGTAACACTGTTAACTCAGGAAGAAATCTTTTAAAAGAGATTTCGTTCACAGAGTACATGACGCATCAATGACAAATGTGGTGTTGCCTATTTAGTCGTGTACCGTATGTTGCCATGTTTTTTTGTGTTTTTTTAAGTGAACACTTTCGGGTGGCACCTGTCCCCGTTTCACGTACACGTTCTATCATCGCTATAGGGATTGATAACATGTACAAGGTCTGAGCCGATTGTACGATTCCAATCATATCATTAGCATGTCTATATTAACCACTATCAGATAGGCATTCGTAAAAAACGTGAACATATTTTGACCCAGGGCACCGCACTGATCACAAACACACGTAAAGCCAAGTCAACTGTTCATCTGAAAAGCGCAGGGGAATATAGACCATTGCAACACAAATTTATATTTGCCCCAAATTACACAGTCTTGTTACATAGTCAGAATCGCACAAAGGACAATGAAAGGACAATGACAATGGAATATATTTTTTAATCTCCAGAAAGAAAGACACCTTGCTCTGAATATATCTGTCTACTTTACTCTTCATTTGCAGGTCTGTGACTACAAAGATAACCTACTTTAACTTAATTCAGTTTATAACTGTTAAACTAAGACTTTATGTACGAGAATGTTAAAAAAGCTATTTTATCTATCCAGACAGTGCATCTATTTTTCCGCTACTGGAGGAGGATTTTTCAAGTATCAAGACTTTGACAACCATCATTTAGGAACCCAGATTTACAGTCATCAGACTTCTACCAAACAGCTTTGTTTCCGGTATGATATTGGTCAACCAGAACACTGCTCCAAACTCAACACGGGACACTGCGTGTCACAACCACTGGAACTATCAACCCGCATTACACGAACTGGTATGTAAGCAATATGTGTGTACGTATATACACATGAAAAAAAAACCAAACCTGAATTTAACTTTCTAACTGGATACATTGACCCTTAATGAACACCTAGGTGATTCAATACCGCAGGCCGGTAAACCAGCCAAGACGTCATGAGTCTCCAGACACCGAAGGCTAAAGTCAAATCAAAATGATACATATTTGTAGGAACCTACCTGTCATATGACTCAGTTATCAAATATATCACTTTACACAACATCAGAAAACACATATTCATCTTCAATTCACCAAATTATATCAACAAATCCAAAATTATTAACGTTTTCCCGGGATGTTATTGAAGAAACAATTCTCATACATATACTTGGGCAACGTGGCCACATCGGAATTGTCAAAGAGCAAAATAAAGATGTTTCAAATATTTGTTTGATATAAGTTAAATTACGGAATATATGATTTCAATAAAATTACTTTTAACTGTTGTCAAACCAAGTCACTATTTGTATCTTTCCATCACCACCATAGTCGTCAGATCGTTACCTTCAAGCTGTGAGGTGGGATCACCTTCAAAGGATTCTGTGCTGACAACAGTTGTATCGTCAGGCTAGGTTGGAAGTCAGGCTCGAGATGGACCCACACTCATTTTGATCCGACGCTGTTGGTTCTGTATCTGGTTCTAGTTCTAATGGCATGTCCGGTCCCGGAGTTGGAGGTGGTCTCATAGGTTCTCCGTCATCCTCAGCAGATAAAGGTCCTATGGGTTTGGGTGGGATGCAAGGTCCTTGCCCTTCCATCTCAGTTTTCTTTCTTCACTACAAACACTTGTATACCTAGGTTAAGCTGAGAAAGCACTCCATACGGATCCTCTTCACACTTGTCAAATAGCTTGTGCTCTCCATCAAAAGCAAGAATCTTCCCCTCAAAATCGCCAAGACTGGATTGTTGCACCTTTGGCTCTAATGTCATAACATGCCTTCTGTTTCTTCTGGGCTTCCCTACATGCAGATACAGCAATCTTGAAGCTTTGCTCCAACCCTGTCTTCAGGATTTCCTTATAGGACATCAGACCTTGCTTGTCCTTGTTTATCTCAATCCCAGTGTCAAGGTCTATGTGTAGTCTCGCGTCTATACCTAACATCAGGTAAAATGAGGAATAGCAGTTGAGTCATGGCTGTTTGCATTGGAAGCATAAACAGGTGCACCTTCAAACCCTTTCCAGTTCCACTTCTGGCTTGGCTTCAGTGTACCAAGCATGCTCAGTATAACCCTGTTGACGGTCTCTGTTATCCCATTACACATTGGATGGTATGGTGTAGTTCTTGACCGTGCTATGCCTAAGATGTCACAGAGTTCAGACTCGACTCATGAAGTGAGCTCCTTGGTCACTGTGAAATTGCAAGGGCCTTCCATTGCAAAAGACAAAAATCTTGTAGAATGCTTCTGCAGTGGTCCTGGCTGTAGTGTCTACAAGAATGTTTCGCACTACTAGAGCATATCTCATGAAATGATCGGTGATCACAAGTATGCGTTGGATATCAAAATCTTAAGCAGAGATAACTGAAAGCCATTGGTGACCTGTAGCATCCAATTTGGCATTGGTGAGGACGTAGGTTAGAGCTTTGTTATCAGTCAATACTGTAAACTAGAGATACTAGTAGTTGTGGAACTTCTCACCGAATGCCTCCTTCTATGAATAGTTGCTTTCCGACTTGCTTATTCCCCTGCTCATGTAAGTGGCGACCCTCTTTGCTCCATCCTGTTCTTGGTACAACACTCCACCAAGTCAACACGTCCCCCGGCATCTGTATGCAGTTCAGACTTTTTGCTGTAGTCCAGGTATGCGAGGAAATGTGATGAAGCTAGCAATGGTTTGAGCCTGTTATTGTTCTTGTTCCCATTTCCATGGTTGATCAGTGCGGATAATGGCTTGGCAATCTTGGCAAAATTCTTCAAGAGATTCTGATATTATTCTGAAAATCCAAGAATTTGGTGAACCTTTAAACCATTGGTAGGTCTTGAGCAATTCCGAGTCTTCTCCACTTTCTTAGGATCAGCTGATATTCATTCTTCAGAGACAACATGGCTAATGAAATTGATTTTCTTTTTGAAGAACTAGCATTGCTCTGGTGAAGATTTCAGTCCTGTTTCTCTGACTCGCTTAAGTATTTGGCTCAATGGGTCTAGATGTTTGTCGATTGTTGAGAGGATGATGATGTCATGCAAGTATATGAGACATATCTTTAGATGCAGGCCTTCAAAACACTTATATACACCTGAGAAGGCGTCAAACATCCTAGGGATAGCGTGGCTGTCATAAATGGTCCTCCAAATTGCGCAGATCGATGTTCATGCTGTTGATCACTGGATTGTCTGGTCCAGACTCGATTATTTACAGACCGCCACCATATAGCTGTAATATTGCTGAGTGTGGCGTAAAACTAAACTCACTCACTCACTCATTAATGGTCCATTGGTTCAGTTGGCGAAAGTCCACTCAAAGTCTAAGTTTTCCGCACTTTTTCCCCACAAGGACCGCATAGGAAGACCATGGAGAATGAGAATGCCTAATGATACCGCAGAGAAGAAGATGCTTGAGATGATCCTTAACTTCCTCTTACATGACTGGTGGTATGTTTGCAGGTTGTAGAAATCTGGTTCAGATAGATAGAGAGAATGTTAGTTCCTAAAGTGACAAACATTTTTTTGTATGAACTGTCAGATACAAGTAACATGTAGTGTAACTTACTAAATGCACTTCAAGTCCCTTCTATCGACAACAATTAGACCAAGATAGTCTCCAGTAAAGCCTTGCATATGACTCCATTGATTGTTGCAGTATTTTCTGATAAGTATTCCACTTACTCGGCTGCTATATGCTGATTGCTGACACTTCCTATGCCAATGGTCTTCCCCACCCCATCGGACAGAATATAGAGTCTGCATCGATGACAGCTCTCCATCAGCCCTGAATATGTCTAGCCTGTCCATATATATATAACATCTTGGGACGTCGTTAATGGTCTCGAGTCCTTGGAATGAAGCTGGTTTCACTCGGTCAGCCGTCCTTGGAGGTCATGTTCATTACCTTAAGGGCATCTCGCTTTTGCTGACCTTGTCCTTGACCTTCACGTGAACATGGCTGATTCTGTTTCTTGGTTGTATCCTTGCCTACTTGTGCCTTGAGGGTTGCTATTTCTGCAGACACCGCTGTTAACAGACCTTTTATCTCCTTCAGCTCAGAGTTATCTGTATTAACAGTGGTAGTATTGGTGGCATACGTTCATTTCCTCTTCTGCGGATCATCTTCAACTTGACAGAGGTACATGAGGAAGCGCTCATAAGACACTGATCTTTCAGATCAGCTCGAAGACCCAAAGGTGTCCCGAAGATTCTGTTCTGTGTTGCTAAGTTGGACATTACCAAGGATAACTCCGGGGCTGAGAATATCCTCCAGGACCACTCAGCTCACTCTCGTCTCCTTACCTGGCTGTGTAGAACTGTGCCATGTTGTAATACTCTGTATGTACATTACCAAATGGACAGTCAAGCTTGCTGATAAGGGCATCTAGTGGAGCATCCTTGTCAACACTGGAGGCGAAGTATTTCTGCGGTCCTAAACAAGACCTCAGCCATCAGTCATGAACAAAAGAAATTGACTTTCGTCCGACCAGTGCACTATTACTGATAACCAACACCAAGCTTGTTGTACTAGAAATAACAACGGACGTCTGATATGTCTGACCGTTTTGTTGGAAAACGTTTACTTACAAAGTGGATACCCTTCGAAAAGTTAAAATAATAATTGGAACAAATATAATTATGATATGAATATAACTGCCTATATAGGAGTAGAAAATCATAGGTGTTGCAATATCTTATTCCATGTGTATTGTTCCCATTAAACGTGATCTTCGTAATTTGCATAACATCTGAAGATGTGTAAGAAAGGTACACAAAAGGAATCATACGGAAGAATGAAATGTCTTAGCACAATAGAACGAGATTCAAATATTGCAGGTGAAGTCCACGTTAAAACCTCTGGATGGACAGACCCTGTTCCAACGGGAGGAAAGGCTGATACAGCATCGGGGTTGAAGTACACTAAAATACAAGTGCTGGAGACTGAACATAAAGGAAATATGATCGACGTGATATACCCGCAACTGAAAGGTTTTGACGCCCAATACGATAACAAGTACGATAACATTACTCTTCATCTCCCGAACAAATATGGTCTTTATGCTGTCATCCTGGAGGTACACGACACTGCTGGAAACATCCAATATGTACGTCGATTGGTGCTGAATGATAATTCCTCCAAACTGATGACAGATTCCACGAAACCACCTCAGGTTGTTTCAGCTACACAGAAATCAGGTTTCAAATGGCAGACAAACCTGGGACCTGTGTGCATAGACTGGAAGGGGTGTTACTACAATGATGAAATGAGGGACAATAACCCTTTGCAGCCAGTCCTTCGCCAGATAGAAGTGGCCGCTGGCTATGACCAAACTGCTGGAGTCCTCCCTACATCTGGAACTCCAAATGTTGATGGCATCATTGAGGCAAAGTATTCTGTATCTGTAGATCATGCTGTGAAATCGGATTGGGCATTGGTTCCTCACTTTACAAACCAGTCACTGTGCATCACCGAAACACTGCATGATGGTCAAACAGTTGACATATCATTGCGAATGATGGACATTGTCAAGAACTCTCTTGAGGAATCTGTAAGAGTTTACATTGACTCGACAGTTCCTGATATATCAAACATGTGGCTCGTGAAGGATGACGGGAACAAGCAGGTGTATGTCCACGACAGTCTCGATCTGTCAACCATGATGCTGCAGTTTGATGTCATCGACCCTCACAGTGGCGTCAAAACTATTGAGTGGTATCTTGGCACAGCAGACTCTTCAGAAGATCTTGGACACGGTGTACTGCCATCAGGGAATCTGAATGGAACGGTAAGATCAACATCACAAATCACTTCATAATGCTATATTACATAAAGTGTCGTGGAATGTGGTAACTGAATATCAATCCCAGATTGAAGCGATGAATACACGTTTCACTACAGAATGCAAAATCATCGACTGAAAGTCAGAATGTCCAGGTGACATAATAATGAATGTCTGGTTATATAGGGAGACAAATGATACTTTGTGACTTTGTAGTGAAGAATTATTCACAGGGTTTCCATTGTGGCAGGTGCGTTTTTCGACCTTTTTTTCTGTTAATAACTGCATCTTATGGAGCAAAACGGAGAATCTTTATTTGTTTAGATAAAGTCGTGTTCAAATGATAAAATGTATTGGATTTATCCTTAGTATCATCCACTGCTTTATGTTTGCAGGCGTGCCCATCTAATTCTAACTGCTACTGTTCTTCCGTTGGAGAGTGCCAGTTTCATAACTACACTGTTCCGCTGAACAGCCTGGTGGCCAACAAGACAAACGATGCTCAACACAACCAGGCCTTCTACTTCACAGTTGTGGCAACAAACGGAGCAGATCTGAAGAACATTGACCATCTCGACATCCTTGTGGATAACTCCCCTCCTGAAGCAGGGACCGTTAAAGAAGGCACAGTGGACGGACCTGATGTAGACTACACAAGTGAGGATACTGTACTAGTCAACTGGGCAGGGTTTATTGACCATGAGAGTGGCATCAATCATTACCTGGTCAGTCTGGCCCCAAAGTGTCTGACACTGGATGAAATGAAGAACAACACAGACACGCTTGAAGTAACAGAAGGCATCCATACTGCACAATTCAAAATCGGGAAAGAGATGAACAAATATTATGCCACAGTTGTAGCCTTCAATGCTGCTCTGAGTCCTTCAACGCCTTCATGTTCTGATGGGATAATCAGGGATATCTCACCTCCGTCAGTGTACAATGTTACACTGAGCTCTGCTCAAACATCACAAGAACATGTTGTGTGCCTTGATGAAAATATCTGGCTTGTCACAAGAAATCTTACACTGAGACAACTTGAAGAGACCAGTGAATGTAGACAGAGATGCAAATCAAGATCCTCATCAGCTATGGCTCAAGTGTTGCCAAAGAGTTTAATCATCTTGAATGATACGGAAATTGACGATAACGTCTGCAGAACTCTTCCCTTTTTGAACGATTTCCTAATTTTTCTTCCTTCTGACAAGATAGACCTCCACTGGAACTGCGCAGAGAATGAAAGCCAAATACGAGATTTCTCAGTCGGATTTGGATCTGACAAAACAACAGTTCATGACCCAGATATTCTGGACTATGCATCGAGCAAAGGACATCTTTCCTTTAAGCTGAACCATGTTGGCTTTGCTGGGAAGAACATATTCTACATCTTTCTAAAGGCAGTCAACAAGGCTGGATTGTCATCAGTTACAGTATTTGGGCCAGTGATGATTGACAATACACCCCCTGTAATCACTAAGAAAGTATCACCTACACTAAGTGGAAACTTCGTCATGATCAACTGGGACAATGATACATTCTCTGACCAGGAGCAACAGGACTCAACCTTTACAGTTCTCTACAGAATCAGTAAGTGGTTAATTCAATATTGTTTGAATCAGGTTGGTTTGCCACTCTTTCATTAAATCTTTCTTCAAATAGTTATCATACTCATCACATTTGTAAAGTTTAAGGTTCAAAGCATTATAGGAATTGCTTTTATCAATTAGTTTAAGCTATAACGAGAACACATTTCATTTCAGTGCATGATGGACATCATGTGACACCTATACTCCAAACGCCAAAGCACATCACAAAAGCCTGTCAGATCCAGGGCCACGCTGGTTGTATCAGATATCCACTCAAAAGACTGCAAGAGATGGACTCGGAGCTCAACAAACCATTTCTCTTTGAACTGTATGTGTACAATTCTGCAGGTCATTTCGCTCTCGTTACCACGGAAGGGATTACAGTACCATCTAAATTCCCACCAGGACATGGCCTAGTCTATGACATTGACCCAATGGATGTTGATGGGAAGGATGATGTAGACTTTCACTCCACACTAAAGTCTTGCGTCAAGTGGAATGGCTTCCTTCATCACAGAGATGTCCAGTTTGAAGTGGCCCTAGGGTCTGCTGTAAATGGAAGTGACATTAGTCCGTTCAGATCTGTAAATGGCACAAGTGCATGTGTAACTTCATCAAGCATCAAGCCACGTGTCAAGTATTATGCTACAGTAAGGGCAACATGTTCAGGTGGATCATCATATGCTTCATCAGATGGTTTCATCATTATTGATCAACCAAATGATGACCAGTTTGTCCTTGAAGTCTACGATGGCGTTGCATGTGGTGATCACAGTTCTGGCACATCTCGATTGATCCCAGAAACTGATACAACTTCAGACAGCAACATCACAAGGTCGTACAAACCTTCTGCATCTCTCCATATTGGTCAGAGGTACATTCTTGAGTATCAACATCCCCTTAAGGGCAACATTTCATCTGACGAAGTCCTCTTAATGGCACACATACATGCAGATGAAAAGACACAGGGCATTGTCACATATCAATTTGTACCTTTGACACATTTTCCTCGGTTTTACATCAACTCTGCAGATGACATAGCAAACTCAACTATTCGCATGTGCACTGTAGACATTGATTACACGTTGTCAAAGAACAAAGTGTCATCTTATTGGAAGTATGCTGGTCCATGGAAAGTGCTTACAACTCATTTTGAAGCTGCCCTCAAAGAAAGAATGCACTGCACAAACAGCACACAATGTTATAAAACCCTGTCAACTATGTTCGTAAATAGGGACACCGACTATGCAGACTTCACCAATGGAGTCCTCGAACAAAACAAGGTGTACCAAGTGTTTGTGAGGCCCTGTTTTGACACTGTGTGTTTACCGTGGAAAATTTCAGATGGAGTGAAGGTCGTCCCTGGACAGCCGAGAGTAACAACAACATCATCCTTTACCAATAGATCCGCCCCATCTTGTCATTCGGTGACGCTTCATGTTGATAGTGTAAAATGTGAAGAGGAACCACAAGATTCAGAATCAATTATCTATCAATGGACTGCTACAGACAAACATAACAACCCATTAACCTCCTGGAAAACTGACCTGTCCCTCACCAAAGGCCAGGTAATGCAGATCTTTGTGTTCTATATCTGATGCAGGGAAATGAAGCATATACTCTTTAAAAAAATCATTTTTAATTTACTATTGAAAAATTGGGACATCTATCGGAGTCAATGTTGATATGATAATGAATGTTTTGAGAGTGCATCACCACTTGCACTTCCTTAGGACCATAGTTGTTTGTACAGTAATCGCTCTTCAAAGATGATTGGTATATGACGTGAAATTTTCTTGTGTACGATTTTCATTTTCAAACAAAAAAAAACGGTTAAAAACAAACACTATCAACAGTGTGATGAAAGATGATTGTCAAAGTTAATGGTGTACAGTCATTAGGATATCTTTTTATTCTGTTTGTATTTTTTCCAGTCTGATGTCTGTCTGGATGACCATGTTCAGTCTCACAGTACCATCAACATCTGTGTCCGAGTTATATGCCCATCCGGGCTGTCGGATACGTCCTGCCAAACTCTGAATCACGCAAGAAAACAGGAGAACAGACTCGTTGAAGTTGACCAGAAGGATATCCAGGAGATAGAAGAAATGATAGACAGGCTGAAAACTGGGAATCTTCCTTCATTTGACGTTGATGTTGCTGAATCTAGCGTCCAACTGGCCGGCGTCATGGAGGGATTAGAAGGAAGGAAGTCCACTTGGTACCTGATGACTGAACCTCATGTACCAAATGACTGTGAAGCTGATGACAAATGTGTCACAAGTGTAGATGCTCAAGGATCTATTGTTCATTTCCACAGTCTGCAGTTAATGGACCATGTGAAATATTACATATGTATGCAAAGCACCCCTGTCGGACAAAATAGCTCAAGAATGTCAGAATGCGGGGACGGTGTTATCATAGATAACCTTCCACCTACAAAAGGAGAAGTGCTTGTTGTCAACCAACAAAATGGCTTCCTAACAGAAGAGGATGTTTTGGTGATAGCTTGGTCGGGTTTTAGTGACCATGAGTCTTTTTTCAAGGATACTGATTCAGGCATAACGCATTTTTCATATGCCGTAGGTGAGTAGTATGGATGTAGAGTTCGTCATACCTTGAATACCCATGAAGATTTGTTTTAGAATTACTTTAGACTTCAGCAAACCCATGCTTGTCGGAAGAGGCAACATACAAGATCTGGTGGCATATGTCATCGTTTTCTAATTGTGTAAATCGATCCACATGATGGATTGTCGGGTCCAAATACATAGCTGAGATATTGCAGAGTGCAACAATAAACAACGAAGAAACAATCATTATACCTTCACCCCTCTGCTTCAGAAACAAATAATTATTTACATATTTCGCATGGTACATTTACACATTGATGGAAATTATGTCTTGTGTCAACAGCAATCTAAACAAATTCCGCCAGAGAGGCTAAATATGCTCACCTTTTATGGAGGCCTGATAACATAACTATGTAATAGCGATTTATAAACATATGCATATAACATTGTTGGAATATCTAATGATGATGACAAATTAATGGTTTTCGTGACTGTTATTTAAAGGTACCTATCCAGGAGGACAGGATGTTCAACCCTTCATATCTGCCGGCCTCGTACACAATGCACACATTTCAAACATCACCTTGGAGAACGGTAAAACCTACTATACAACAGTGAAAGGTATGTTGAGACTATGTACCCGACATGAACAGTCCATAAAGTTCGAAAATAATTTTTAATCACACATCTTTCAACCTACATTTTTGACAACATATCATTTCTGTTGTTCTGTTGCTATTTCAGCATATGACCGACTTGGACACTCCACATCGGCAACTTCAGACGCTGTTCTGGTTGATGTTACACCTCCAAAATCAGGAGACATCTTCATCGGCAATACACTCGACAGCCACACCGTGGTGTCAGTGGACAGGCTGAACGTTCATTGGACGGGATTCGAAGACCACGAGTCTGGCATCCTTTCAACATACCTGGCCATAGGGACGACCAACACTGGAACAGTGTCACCCGTCACGGAATATACGGGAACTTTTGCAGACATCCATATGAATGGATTTGTAGATGGTCATGAGTATTTTGCCAAAATTATGGTACTTTTGTCTTACCATATTTGTTGTATTAAGTAATATTACGTTTACAACTGTAAAGATCAATGTAATGAAACACAAACAACACTGAGCATTAATAATATACTAGTGGAACAGAAATTGGATTTATAGATAAATTATTTTGCTGGAATAATTGTATGGCAATACACTTTTTTTTCACGTACTAATACTTCGCCTAAAAGAATGTATTATAGTTATAATAGCTACAGTGCTGTCAAATATATTTGAACATCTAAATATGAGTGCTTTATAAAGGTAACAAATCAAGCTGGACTGACTTCTATGGCAGTGTCAAACAGTTTCATTGTTGACACGTCGCCGCCTACAAATGGTGTTGTTACTGATGGTGGAAAAACAAGCCAGGTAGGTTCTGTGTCCTACGCTGATATCATGATAACAATGCTCAACCTGTAACTTGAAAGAGTCCGTGAGTAAGCATTAATTAATGCTGCTTTAGCAATATTCAGGCAACTCCACTGTCCCGTAAGTTGAAAAAACCGATGCTGAGACATGAATACTTCATATCAATAACGAAAATCAAGTACACCTGTATGCAATAAAAACTGTGTATGTCTCATACTGCCCGAAAGACTATTGAGGCAATTCTAAAAAGTACCGTATCAAAAAGATTATACTTTTAAGTGGCTTTCAATTACTTATACGTTGAAATTGATGTATGTAAACACTGAAATATATTGTCATTTCACACCACTTCAGGTGGAGGCAGACTACCAGAGTTCCACTGACAGGTACACTTGTTACTGGTCTGGATTTGATGATCCACACTCTGGGCTGTCCTCCTTTCAAGTTAGTCTCGGGACGGAGCCCTATCTGGATGATGTTGAGGCAGAAACTCATGTTGGTCTTGGAACGGGTACATATATCCAACATTCATACTATACTTGTATGTAGACACTATAAAACACTAGCCTTTTCGCCTTTTCGAAGTCCATTTCCAGTTGAGGGAGTTAGGCGGCTGACTTTGTGTGCTGGCGATTAGGTGCCTGATTCTGAGGGTATGGGTTCGAATCCCGGAAGGGACTCAACCCAAAAAGTACTAGAATCTGTTCTTTACTCTGAAAGTGTATGAAAGAGTACTGTTGTATGATATGATATGGTCTTGTCTTTTGTAGAAATGTCATGGACTGGAGACTTGCCGCTTGGAGTAAAGCTCTACTGCACTGTTAAGGCTTGCAACCATGCAGGTCTCTGTTCTAAGTCTGCATCCGACGGGATAACCCTAGACAACTCTCCTCCAGTTCCTGGCGTGGTATTTGTGGGACATGATGGACAACACCATAAATATCATGGACATGCGTAATTATGCTCACAAGACATCTCTAGTTATGAAAGATGTATTCACCAAAAGCTAGAGTTCACCTTAACCCTTAACGGCTTGGATGAATGATAAATTATTTGTTTTGCTATTGACTCCTTCTCACCTTCTCGTTTCAGTACAACACTTCCTGCTCAGTGGCTTGGTTTTGAAGATCCAGAGACGGGGATCAACTACTTCGACTGGTGTGTTGGAACAACGGCTGGGAAATGTGATGTCCTTCCAAGTACCAGCAACCTTCTTTCTGACTCAGTTCTTAAAACTGGTCTCAAGTTGTCATCTGGTCATCCCCTTTATGTTACGGTCAATGCTACAAACCCAGCAGGTCTAGTTGCCACATCCACTTCAGACAGCTTCATCGTGGATGCAACGCCACCAGTAGCAACAGTGAAACCATCGTTCACATCACCCTACTCTAGAAACATGTCTGCTGTGAATGTACAGTGGGAGAACTCCATGCTTCATCTTCACTGGAAATTCACAGATGCTGATAGTCCCGTTGAAAGACACCTGGTGTCACTGTCTACTCATCACGATGGATCATCTGCTGTTGAAAGCATTCACCTGGGCGCTCAGGATTCCACCATCATCCTCTTTGAAGCAGGGAATCTGATGAGAAGTGGCGATGTCTACACTGCCTCTGTCACTGCCTGTAATGCTGCAGGTCTCTGTTCCACCGCCACGAGTAACCCAATCCGTATAGATTCTACGCCCCCACAAATGGGAGGATTCAAATCCCCTATAGCATGGGAAAACGTCATCGACAAAGGTGCAACCAAGGCACGATTAAACCTGAAATGGCTAGGCTTTGTGGACACTGAGTCTGGGATCCAGACCTATCATATCTCTGTCAGTCGAACATTTGATGGCAACGAGTTATCAGGAGGAATCGTGGAAATGAACCATGACAATCATTCCACAGAACAATCAGCTTCCCTTGCTCTCAATGATCAGATCAGAACTGGAGAACTTATCATCCTGACAATCTCAGCGACAAATACTGCGGGCCTATCAAGTGGGATTGGAAAGGTGACTGTGGCAGTTGTTGCCACTGATGCTAAACATACGAAAGGGATGCTGGAACTCCAACGTCACTCATGCTCAGTCCATTACTGCGAAGGCGACTGCACATGTGCTGTTTTGGGACAGCACTGTATGCTTGCTTCATCACAACCGAACTGCACTGATACAACCAGTAAAAGGAAGAGTACTGATATAGTCGTACATCCTGGACTAGAGTCTGATGCCACAGTTACTAGCTCCTCATCATGTCTAACTGCTCACTGGGAGGCCTCATCACCGCAGGTATTAAATACAATCACACGGTTTCAGTGGAGCATCGGAGAAAGGGGAAAACCACCAGGAACTGGAATATTTGATCTCAAAACGGAACCTGTATGGCAGGACATAGGACGACTAACCAGGTTTACATACTGCCTTCCTCTAGGACGATCACTTCAGCATGGAACAGAATACATCATCCACGTGAAAGCCTGGTTTGGCTTCAGTGATTATGCTGTGTTCCATTCTCATAGTGTCCTCATTGACAACACACCACCTAAAATTCAGAGGGCCAAGTCGCTGCTGGATTCAGATGGGTCTTGTAATAAGGATGAAGAATTCTTCAGTCATGGACAAACAATAAGAGCATGTTGGGAGGGTGTATTCAATGACGAAGATACATCAATAACAAGCTATGAAGTTTGGGTTGGAACGTCGCCTGAAGGTATGATCAAAATATACATGTAAAAGAGTAATACGTTTGACTTCTGTCGTGTTAACACCACCTTCCCTGTTATGCTGATTTATTTGAAATAAGTCGTGAAGGTCCGAGTTAGAATATTGATCTTCAATAACCCATGCTTGTCGTAAGAGGCGACAAACGGGATCGGGTGGTCAGGCTCGCTGACTTGGTTGACACATGTCATCGATGCTCAGGTTGTTGATCCCTGGATTGTCTGGTCCAGACTCGATTATTTACAGACCGCCGCCATATAGCTGGAATATTGCTGAGTGCGGCGTAAACCTACATTCACTCACTCACTATTTGAAATAAACTCCAAAACTGTGAGAACACAAACTAACGTGAATTATGTTCCTCATAATAAAGAAGTTGACATCCATAAAACTCCTGCCTAATGTGAATTACATTTAAACAAATAGAAACATGTCACCTCTTATGGGTTACACTACAACTATATCTGCTCCATAAGATTATTCCACTTATTCTTTTTCGTAACTTCAGCCGCCATCTATGAATAGACACATATGGCTAAAGCAGAACTGATTTTTTTCTAATTGTAGGAGACGACGTTATTCAGACAAAGTCCATGGGTAACCAAACATCCTTTGCGGTCCCTCTGGCACTCTTGAAAAGTGGTACGAAATACTACAGCAGCATCAGGGCAACCAACCTGGCTGGTCTGCAGACTATAGCAGTGTCAGATGGCTTTGTAGTCGATGACACACCACCTGTAGTTGGTGTAGTCTTCAACACTGACCGCCACAGGAATATTGAGTTTCAGTCATCAAACACAACACTGAAGGCTTCTTGGCATGGCTTTGAAGACTATCACTCCTATGTGCAGAGATTTGAAATCGCAGTTGTGAAGGAGGGAGAACATATCCAGGACACGATGTTCAAATATCATGGAATGGAAAATGAGATCACCATAGACAATTTGAAATTGGAGGAAAAGAAGAGGTATCGCATTGCAGTCAGAGCAGTTGATGCTGCAGGCCTTCACAGTGGCACAGCCGAGTCCCCAAGTGTACTGATTGACACATCAGCCCCTAAAGCCTTTCAGTGCAGAACTTTCCTTGATAGGAAAGTGAATTCTACTGATCTTAAGTTCCAATCTCTTCGACATGTCTCCACACAACTACATGCGTTTGAATATCTAAAAAAGGATACATTCTATCGAATGACAGTGAAAGGTGACTTGGACATCCGTGTGTCACGTGTCATTTTCACAGTCGGTAACCTTCAGGTTCCTGCAAAATTTGAAACAACATTCTCTGGAGTACAGGCCTCGCATAGCTTCCTGGCCTCGCGTTCTGGCCTCAGTAACATAAGTATATCAATCACGGGGACTAATCTTTCAGACGCCTTTGATGTAACGCTAGGGGAATGTCAAAACCTTGCAGACACCGATCCAACAAATGGCATCACAGTTTGGCAAATCCGGCCCTCTGTTGTCGCCGTTTGTGCCAGGGTAATAGATCAGGAAAGTGGCAGCAGAAGTGTGTGGCTCGGAGCGGGAACCAGCAAGGGAGGGTACCAGATCCGTGCCTTGTCCCCAACGTCTGTCAGCAACCATGAAATGATTCTGGTGGAAGAGCCACATGGTAGCCCTGTCCATGTCACAGTGATGGCGGAGAACAATGCTGGCCTCAGAACCATCTTCACATCCAAGCCAATCACCATCGATCACACTCCGCCAGACATGAGCGTCTCGTCAACTCTAGAATATGCAGCAGGTTCTGATACGGTATCTATAAGGATGACCTTGGAGGTTCAGGACGTGGAAAGTGGACTACACTCGTGCTTATGTGCATATGGTAATATGGCTTTTGTATTGTTATATAGATTTACTGAAGAGCACGATGACCTATGTTTATGCAACAGTTAGTGAGTATGGTTTTAGGCCGCTTTTTGCCATATTCCAGTAATATCACGGCGGGGCACACCAGAAATGTTTCACACATTGTGTCCATGTGGGAAATCGAACCCAGGTCTTAAGCGTGACGAGCGGACTCTTTAACCATTGAGCTACTCCACCGAGTGAGCACGCTCTTGAAGTTATCAGAAATATATTAAGGTTGATTAGACGAAGCACATCAACCACTGCATGCTTGTTCTTTATCAACATGTAGTCTTTTTTTCTCTTAAGGAACACATCCCCTGTCCTATGATGATCACAAGTGGGAGAAGTCACAAGGCTTGACACACTGCGAACTACAGAACATCCCTGCTCGTAACGACGCTGTCCTCTACGCTTGGGTCCGTTGTATCAACAACGTCAACATGGATACAATCATCAGATCAGACCCTCTGCATGTGGTATACCATCCTCCTGCACTTCCGCTGGGATCATTGAAACTTCTGGTGGACAATCAGATATCCTCGGGATCCCTCCCGTCCAACGTCCAGGGTTACACTGACCATGTTGAGTTTGCCTGGCAGGATGCGGACAGTGGTGGCACCCAGAGCTATGAATGTCGCCTTCTAGAACACGGCACACCGGTAGCAGACTGGGTGTCTATGGGACAGAAGACGTACGCAACACTGGATGGGCTGAGCCTCCAAGATGGACACATGTACGACATCCAGGTCCGAGCTGTGAACAGCAGGGCACAGTACAGCAATGTACTCAACAGTACTGTAAAAGTCGATAGCCGGTCGCCCCTGACCACAGGTGAGAATGGCAAGAATTCTGCTTATGTTAACGTTGTAGCTGAAAACATTATTGTGGCATGTAGTACAATACATAATTGTATATACATAATACTAGCTAGGACCCGCGAATGTCCGGGTCAGAATGAATCTTCAGTAACCCATGCTTGTAAGAGGCGACTAACGGGTTCGGGAGGTCTGGCTTGGTTGACACATGTTATCGGTTCCCAATTGCGCAGATCGATGCTCATGCTGTTGAACACTGGATTGTCTGGTCCAGACTCGATTATTTACAGACCGCCGCCATATAGCTGGAATATTGTTGAATGCGGCGTAAAACTAAACTCACTCTCTGGCTGAAATGTTGGTTGTTACAGAAAGGAAAAGAGGCTTATTTATAACTGAAATAACATCATTAACACTAACAAAAATAAAAAGATTCCGATGCTTATCTAACCCCGACAAGATGTTGTAATCATGTTTTACTGCGAAACATTGTGTATTCACAATCATTTAATTTATCATCAACTCGAAAGGAGATTTGAGTGTATGTCTACTGCGCCGTCTGTGGTTCATCTTATGTGAAGGTCAAGACATTACAACAGTGAGAGAGTATGGTTTTAAGCTGCTTTTAGGAATATTCCAGCTATATGACAATGGGGGACACCAAAACTGGGACTCACACATTGCACCCATGTGAGGTGTCGAGTCCGTGTCTTAGGCGTCACGAGCGAACGCATCAACCACTAGGCTACCCCACCGCCCAAGACGTTGTTAATACACACCGTGTTCCAAACTGAGATGTAACCCGTGCAGATCCCGGTTAGAATTGGTATTCAGCAACCCAGGCTCGCTGATATGTCATCATGTCCCATTTGCATAGATCATAGCTCATGCTGTTGATACCTTGATTGTCTGGCCAAGAACTGATTATTTACAGACCGTCAATATATAGCTGGTGTATTTCTGAGTGCATTTTAAACAACAAACGAACAACCATCAAACTGAGATGCCACTATGAATGTTGATAAACATTAACTGTTAGACTGCCACGTATCCTGAAATGTATAAACCGACAAATAAAGTTTTGTCTGATCGACAAATTTCCAGAGTTTCCCACCTTTCAATTCTTAAAATTCGTCAAAATATTGTAATCTTTCATTTTCAGGAGCTGAGCCAAACATAACACTGGTGAACGGACACCTCGCGGTGGACTGGGCAGGTGTGTTTGACGATTTCAACATGAAGGCTGAATACGAAGTGTCTGTTGGGACAAGAAACGGTTCTGCGGACATTATTAGACAAATGTCTACCACAAATACGTATCTGACAGCAACAACCTACACAAAAGCAACTGGAATCTTCCTCACCATCAAAGCAAATATGGAAACTGGGAAATTCGGCATTTATTCCACCTTCTCTCCTTGAATTAGCTTCCTTACATACCTGACTGAAGAAATGTTTGAAAGACCTGACATGCTGACGCGTAATTGCTTCGTGTATTGTTAATCAATGTGCATATGTTAATATTCAAGAACATTTGTCATAAACTGTATTAATGTTAATTACGGTGTAGGCTTGTAGTTGCTTTGCTCTTTATTAAATAAAATTGTTGCCATTAAACACGTGAATTGCTCACCTCACTGACAGTGAATTAGGGGCGGTGGGGTAGCGTAGTGGTTAAAGCGTTGGCTCGTCACGCCGAAGACCCGGGTTCGAATCCCAACATGGGTACAACGTGTGAAACCCATTTCTGGTGTCCCCCACCGTGATGTTGCTGGAATATTGCTAAAAACGGCGTAAAGCCAAACTCAGTCAGTCAGTCAGTCAGTCAGACAGTGATTTAACACGATCTTCTGAAGGCTATCTCGAAAGCGCAAGCCATGCTTTAAGAACGTGAAAGGTACGTGACAGAGCAACGTAGAGTGTACAGCAAAGCTTCCTGTTGTATTTCTTATGTATACTTCACAGAAAATTTGGTCATGCTGAACACCAGTTGGGGTGTATTCAGGTGTTGTGCCTTATTTCTATCCCCGAGCATCAACTTTTCTATTTGTTTGGGTTTGGTTTTGGTTATTATGGAGTGTTCTTTTTGCTGTTTGTTTTTTGGTTCTATTTTATTTTTTGTTTGTTTGTTTTTATTTGTGCGTGTGTTGTGTTGTGTTGTTTTGGTATCCTTTTTTTCTTTTGTTTTTTTTAAAGAGAAAGCTGTGTGTATGGTGTGAAATATCCCTTTCATTCGCTATTTCTTAAGTTCAAAATCGTGTTTCTGTATCGGAAACTGGGCGATGTTAAAATCGTTAGCATCAGCATCACGTCTGCAGATGAGGCTCACACTGTTCTCACCTTCAGATACACGCGTACTTAAATATGCTATTTTAGGTTACCTAGTGACTTGCGTGTGAATATATTCCTGCAGCAAAGTAAAATATAAGTTCTGCAAAAACTAAAACAGAACATACGACAGTTGCACTAGAGTTGAGCATTCTTGGGTGATTCTCACTCCCTCGGGATTCGTCTCGAACACAAGCATTCACTTCTTCTGAAATACAGTAAACTATGTTTATAACGGGCATGTTTTTAACGAACAGACAGAAGAACCACAAGAACCTTTGTCGGGTGGTGGTGGTGGTTCGGGAGGCAGCCACTTGCTATATATTTATACAAGAATGAACTATGGCTATACCTCACATGGTAAAGCAGTCAGTGTTACTCTAACATAAATCAGCCTGGTATATCTGCCTCGTCTATGCAATGTTTGAACCTAGTTATATAACACCTTCACTCAAAACGAGGACCTTTCCCCAACAACGCAACGACTTGATCAAGTGGTTGTTTACATCACCTTGATCTTGTTCAGATCTGATAGGCATGTCAGAATTGATATCTAACTATTTGTTTCACAGGATTGAACAAATGGCACCGGGTTTGAACTCTGTTATCTGTTATCTTGAAACATCAGTGAAGATTGTGACGTAGCTAAGCTATTATATGTTTGCGGATTATTACCGTAACAACTTGTAGGAATACTCAACTTGGTAAACATATTGAAAACAACATTCTGCGATCTTTCGAGAAATCGTACCAGTTTGACACAGATACTGATTAATTATAATGATAATACATTGATTCATATTCATTCCGTGTTATTAACTTGTATATATACTATTCCAAAAAAGAAATGCATTACCCAGAAAGCTGTTGCGAAAATTTTATATTTTCAAACATGTATAGCTCGTCCTTAAATAGACTTTAGTCCATGAATATTTACATCAGTTCAGAAGAAGGTAATGTCTATACAACCAAGTGTATAATTTTAGATAACGGAGACGTTGAGCACGATGGTGACCACGTAGCATGGTCCCGACGTCGGGTCGCCTGGCTCTCAGTCCAATCTCTCTCAACCTGTTCCGTACAGTTTGACCGGATATCCTCCGTAGTCCAGGCACCCTGGCTGCTGTGCTCTCACCCGTGGTAGTACGATCACGCAAATGTAGTACCCTGATGTACCGATCTTGGGCTGCAGTGATGACTCGAGGACTGCCTGTACGTGGAGGGTCATTTGTTATACCTGTTTGGTTGTAACGAGCTGCAAGCAGTGATATCGTGCTCATACTAACATTCAGACGCCTCACAACAGAAAATTGGTAATCTCCAGCGTGCATTCTTTCAATGGCGATGTTCCGCGTCGCAGCGTCAAGACGTGGCGTATTGATTTGACCTTGAAACGCCTTCAAAACGAATGCCCATTTCCGAAAGTAATCTGGATGTTTATAGCCAGACAGTGCAAGCTCTTTGCTGCGCAATTTCAACTGGAAGGTGATTTCTGTTGCGTTGTGGCGATGCCTTTTTAATTCTTGTAAGACATTTCATCAAAATCAACATTTTCAGGTAAAGTCAATTTTCACTTGTGCAATAGTGTAAAATCATGTTATCAACACTTTTGTTACATATTTTGAGGTAATTAATAGATTTTTAAATAGACAAAACGCCTATGCGTTTCTTTTTTGGGATAGAATAACTTGAAATTCGAAAACAATGTATCATTTCACGTCAGAAAGAAAAATTAGGGCTGACGGGAAGCGGGAAAACTCTAACAAAAGTAATGGGAAGACAAACCATCTCATAATGTTTTCGCGGGTGTGACCGATAAGCGTGGTGTTGGGGACAGGATAGCCTCTTTTTGTTCCTGTTATTCAGTTGATGTTTGTAGGGCTCCATGACTAGAAGGCAGGTGATCTAGCGTAATCATTCGTGTTATTATTGTTTACAGATTAAAATATATGATGCAGCAAAGAGGTTTTGGGTGATTCTGGTATAGTCAGGTCGGTTAAACTCATCAGCAGCTCAGAGCCCTTGCCCCCTTTACATACAGCCCAGCGGATGGGATTCCCCACCAGTGTACTTGGGATGCAATTGAGACATTTCAAAGATGGGGTCCGCATATTTATCATGCTTTTCCTGAATCTTGCCAATTACGCTGCTGTCAAAAGGGACAGAAAATTCAATAACATAAATATATTCATTGAGGACAAGATCAGGTTTGTAAGAAAGTAAGATTGTTTATGGATAACAACTTCTTTTATTATACCGTTGTCAAGCAAGAGTGAAGTACTACAGCACAGAACAGACTTATATACATGAACAGGGATTAAGTAATAACAACATGTAGGTATGAATCAAGGGGATTAACAACAACATCAAGGCACGGTGGTAATAATGTAGTGACAAAAGGAGGAAGCCAATGGTCCTAGAGGCAGAAACAAAATATGTATGGCTGATGAGATTAATTAACAATGATAGCTGGAGTGCTCTAATCTGTTGTTTTCATCAGTTCATTGTATGCAGAAGGGATGAGATATCCCTGGTCTATGTTGATTGAGGGCTTGTGTCTCCGGATTTGAACTGCTTCTGCAAGTTTTCTTTTGGTGAAGTCCTGGTGGTTTTTCGATAATATCTCTACATTGTCCCAAATTATGTTGTGATTGGGACAGTTGATGATGTGGTCTGATAGTGCTGATTTTCTGTCAGAGTTAGTGGTAGATGATAAGTGTTCTTTGATTCTGATATTTATGGGCCGGGAGGTTTCGCCTACATAGGCTTCGCCACAGTCACAATTGATTTTGTAGACAACACCTTTGGGTTTTCAGTGATGTAGAGCTGGTAAAGTAGGTTTCGATGCCTGATTGTCGCTTCAGGAGACGGCTGATGTGGTGAGAGGTCTTCCCGATGAAGGGGAGGGAGATACGAATAGGGACTGGTTCAGGTTTGTTGGAGGCCGGTTTTCTTGTGTGGAGTGAGGAGCTGATAATTTCATCGACTAGCTTTGACAGGTAGTCAGATGAAGGAGTTGTTGAATTGCTATTCTGTTCCACACGCTGCATATATACACGATGCTGTGTTTTTTCTCAGAAAGCTTCCCCACAAATGGCTGATTCTTGGCCGGCTTGGTGAAGGACTCCCATCGCCGTACCTTCCAGAAGCGCATCGCCGTCAACAAAATCAAAAACAACAAATTTAAATTTCAACGGCCAATAGCTCCAAAAATACTGGTCCGATGACCAAATATCTTGTGCAGATGCGTAATGGAATTACATAAAATATATTGTACAGCTATATTGTTGAGAAGGTTTTTATCCATGTTTTTCAGCAGTTTTATCAGTACTTTCCTCCAAAGCCTGCTGAGCTCCAACTATCAGCTCTTGAGCTTCCAAAATAACCATAGTTTGTTGCCAGGAGCTATTGCACAAATTGCGCATAAAAACGTGCCCAACTGTGCCTTCGAAGGGCGCCATTATTGAGCATTACTTCCGCGCCAAAGTTTCAAAGGATTTTCCCGGATTGTTTCTAAAGCAAACTTACAAGGGACAAACTGGAAAAATGTATGCGTCTGGGGTCCTGGCGATTCCGTAACACTAACTGCTCGCGGGTCAAACACGTGTTATTGGTTGTGTTGTTTACGGTTTGTTGCCCTCAAATACACTTCAAAGACCTTTAACTTTGAAACCAGCCGTCCGATTTTGACCAAATTTTGACTGTGCGTGTAGGCTATCAGTGTCGATTGTACACCAGCGCATAAGACAACGGAGGTACAAGTAAAATTATATTTTTCTCACTATAGTTCGTAGTTTGTACGGTTCTGTGCAGAGCTCAATGAAAGTTAGCATTGTTCCATGGTCCATGCTAAAAGTATCACTGCTTGGTGGTTTTACATAGGTTATATTCTATGTACTTGAGAGCTATTTGGGGTAACTGAAAGAAGCGATGACAAACCTTTATGGATGATCAACTTCTATATTTTCACAATAGGGACCTTTCGGTATAGCTCCTTATACCGGTTTCAAGCATATATGGGGGGAAGGGGGAATGGTGGGGTACACCAGTTTATATGCAAGATACATGTACATATGATAATGTGATAATGACAAATGTGGGATAACAAAGCATCAAAGAAAGTTACATGATGATGAGCTAAAATATCATAAATGAGATGAGTGGGATTACCATGACAATTAGTAAGTTAATTAGGCAGAAGCCAATGAGTTGGGGGATTAAATAGTGGGAAACCAGTGGTGAGGAATGTCAGTTAGGCAGGTTAATGAGAAGCCAGAGTGGGTTGAGTGAATAATTATTTGTGGATTAGGTGGTTGTATGCTGACGGGATGAAATAGCCCCGAGCCCTATTATTAACTGGTGTACCCCCACCTTCCCCCGTATGCTTGAAAACGGTATAAGAATCTATACCGAAACGTCGCTATTGCGAAAATATAGAAGTTCATCATTCAGAAAGTTTTGTCATCTCTATACCACCAACTTCTTGAATGCTACTCAAATTACTGAAAGAAGGGCCCTGATAATATACCAATAACCCCCATTAACCGGCTTTCCATTGACCAAAGAGCAATGCAATGTCATAATTTTGTTTTCTGCAGTTGGAAGGTGGATTCTTAAAACTTAGTCATGCCGAAGACCCGGGTTCGATTCCCCATATGACACATTGTGTGAAGCCCATTCCTTGTGTCCCGCCCTGTGATAAAGCTGGAACATTTCTAAAAGTGGGGCAAAACCATACTCCCTCACCAAAGATATTGATTTCGTTTATGCCATACCCTCATTCGTTGAAAGGGGCGGTGTGGTAGCCTAGTGGTTAAAGCGTTTGCTCGTCACGCCGAAGTTCTGGGTTCGATTCCCCACATAGGTACAATGTGTGAAGCCCATTTCTGGTGTCCCCCGCTGTGATATTGCTGGAATATTGCTAAGAGCGGCGTAAAACCCAACTCAATCACTCATACTCTTATTCTTAATGCCCAAGTGCCGTTGGGGTAGCCTAGTGGTTAAAGCTTAAAACATAGCTCATCACACCGGAGATCCAGGTTCGAGTGCCCTCATGGTAACATTTCTGGGCCTAGATTTTCGAAGCTCTCTTAGCGCTAAGACAGTCGTAAGTGTCATACATTAACATTAACTTACGACAATCTTCGCGCTAAGACAGCTTCGAAAATCTAGGCCCTGGTCTTCCCCGTTTCATCTGATATTGCTTGTATAATGCCGCAAACGTCATTAAACCATACTCACTCACTCACTAAATATTTATCTTCAAAGACAAGGTATGGGAAGATAAGCACTAAATGACAATATGTATATGTATGTAAGCAGCTATATTGACAAATCACATTTACAAGTTGACAGCAGCAGTGTTTTACTACATCCAAAGAATAAGCTCGACTTTGTTTCTAGGCAAATGGTCACATGAAAGATAAATTTCATGAAATTACGCAAATATCATCTAATGCTGTATTTAAGTGCAGAAACAAAATCAACAAAGAAACAGCCTTGACCTTCGACATGCTGGAGGGCACTTCAGCTATTTTGGTCGACTGTGGTGGCGTGTCCTTTGTGAAATTTCACCTGATTTTTGTTGATAGTTGATCCATAATGTCCATGCTGGCTTTCAAGGGTTTGTTGTGGATTGGATTTATTCAATTTGTTTTGTTGTTGTTCATTTTGTTCTGTTACACTACTTGGATTACTAGAAAATTTTCCAGTTTAGATATGTGTTGTTGTTCTTTTTATTATTTGGGCAGTGTCCTTTTTGGGAGGGGGAATAATATATTTGGTTTTTTTTACAGAAATAATTGAACTTTTCTGGCAGGAAGACTTCAAAGAGGTTTGCCCCACTTACCACGCCTCATGAAACCAGAGAGGGTGAATGTGCATGTATATATGATATTTTTACGCTTATAAACTTTGGGTGATCATCCTTTGAAATGCAAAGTACAAACATCCACTGAAAGGTTTCAAGAATACCTATATACTCTTCACCTTCAAAGTACATAACAAAACCAACCAATTTCATTAGTGTCGTCTTTATATTTTCCTTCAAACTAAAATCATTTCAAAATTGCTTTGAAAAAAACACACAGTGAAGCCTTGTCACTCCCAACCCTCTTATTCCATTCCTTATTCCTCTTACTGTCAAGACAAAAACGATATCTGCAAATCATTTGTAAATCCAAAAGACATATTTGAATTGATTAACAAGGTCTCACTGTGTCAAAATAAACTCGGCAATAAAAGCTGGCTAAATGTGTTTCAATAAGCATTAATTTTGTGAAGAAAGCTAAGCAGTGTCGGCTCAGGAAGTTAAGTTTTGCAATTTTTATAAACCTCAGGACATCGACAAGGAGTACGCTTGGAAGTTTTGGTGTTATTTTAGCACCTGGCTAATCTCCTTTGACTTTTTTCGAAGTTTTGACCAAAACTCGAGGTCCTGAGCCCAAACCAGCTGAGCATCTTGTCAAACAAGAGACCCTGGTTGTATCACATGGTACATCTTGAGACAGACAAACCACACAACTGATGACAGTCCATTACTGGATCAAACACAAAACTGACACACAATCACCATCCATTTTCTTCACCATGAATGTTAACACAGTACCTTCAAGTCCTGACAATGGACTCTCAGCCCCAGAATACAAGCATGAACAACTCTATTATGATATATTTTTTTAACTTTAAATCCTTAAACCTTAAAACTGTAAACTCTTTCATGCCATCACCATCTTTTAATCAACATCAACTAGCTGCATACTAAAATTTCTGTACATATAACTGCTTGAACAAATAATTTGATACGACACACAACAATATATTTAAGCACTGTCATGATAAAATGTCAGTAACACACAGGTAGTCATCACAGGTAAACTTTTACACATATTGCTGAATAATAACGCACTGCCTTAATTTGTATACGTAACTCTGACAAAGCTCAAATACCTGACACATTTTCTGTTGCCCAGTGCCAGGTTGGATGTTGCATACTTACATGTGTGCAAGTGGGCCTTTGTCTCAATGTAAAATACTTACTCATTATCAGCTGGTAGATCGATATGCATATATTTTAATTGGCAAAAAATATATAAAAAGTTCTTGAGATTACATATTCCCACAAAATGTAATTCAGAAATGGAGTTTGGCTACATATACTGTGGTACGGTTCATTACAACTTAGCTCAATGAAGCAAAAACATATTGCTGTTAAGTATTTTTTAGATATGGTCAAAAGATACCAGTTCACTTCCAGACTAATTTTTATAACATCTCTCATCAAGAACTATACAACGGTTTAGGGAATCCTTCCGGAAGCAGATACAGGAGAACAAAAAGAAAGACATTAAACTAACTCACTGGGACAGCTAATTTGGAACTTTTTTCATTACAGCTTAACCTCCAGCGACCTTAACCTTAAAGGGAGG